>NC_089748.1:12431350-12731350 GCF_040412425.1 Macrobrachium rosenbergii
AAAGCACTTACAGTAGACTCTGAATGGAATTTACCATAAATTAATACAATCCTGAACGCATTAACAATGTTTATGTAATTACAGTAGTACCGCGATTACGCCACCAGGACGGGCGCTCTGGTTTGTTTACATTCGCGCTTGCCACAAGATTGCCGATGCCGACGTAACTTAAGACGTTTTTCTTAATTTTTATAACAGACTACAGTACATTCGGCTTATTTTTAATATTGTTTTATTAATTTAATGTAATGACCAGGCTTGTTTTTCATTGTATTTATCATTAACAACAGTTTTTGTGCGTACCCGTTACAGTACATTCTGGAGTGCATATGGGCTGCCTAGCCTAGCCTGCAGCTCGGTCTACCACTGGTAGGCCAATTTTTTTGATACAGTATGCATTTAAAACTGTAAGAAGACTTCTAATAAGGTAAGTTATTTAACTCTGAACTTATTTAATTGTAATGTGTGTAGTGTTTTGTATAAAAAGACAAGGTTGGAGTAGTGACTGGTGGTCAGAACGGATTAATCCATTTTTATTTATTTCTTATGGTCGAAATTGATTCGAATTCGACAAAATCGAATCTCGACATTCCTTCTAGAAAGGATTAGCGTCGAAACCGAGGTACCACTGTATATATATATATATATATATATATATATATATATATATATATATTTCAGAAAATATGGCTGCTACAAGTTTTAAAGGACACATATATGCATTTCATAGCTTCAATGCTTTAAGATGTGATGAAAGAATTTATGGAGTCAGATGGAAGTAGGTCGAGAGACTCGAGGTAAAACCTTTGTGTTCAACAAATAGTTTGATTCCTCAGCAATATTGCGGTCAGGTGATCTCTGAAGTGTTATGTATATTCGTGGAGTACGTGCGTTAATTTGATCTAGATTACGCCAAAATCTGCCCTAAAAGTGAGTTTGATCGTTCATTAACGTGATAGAACTGCAGTTGTCTAGACGTAGCTTTGGAGAGGATCCAGGCTTTGAATCAGCAGATAAGGTAGACTTTGAAATCTCTGTTTTTATGGGAGAAAATTGAACTTGTGATTTTTACCATGATTTTCTAATCATTATGAACTTTTGAACTGGTGTGCTGGAGATTTAATATGAATATTCATACCTCTTTTATATTATTGTTTTGTCATGTTACGTTTGCCATATCTTGGCTATGCATTTTACACTTTCCATTATTGTGTTTTGCATTTCATGTATTTTTGGGAGTTTTCTATCATGTTTGATTCTTCCGACAGATGTCTGTGGACAGATGTCGGTGGACAGTGTGGACTGTTTTGAATAACACGTGGTAGACTGTTTTTGACAGGACTAATTATTGATTTGGGGAGTATGTGTGAGTTTGGATATTTTCAGGCTATTAGCCATAGTGAGACTTCTTTAATCAGAAGTGTTTTACAGTTCAGAGTTTAGTTATCTAACTCGATATTTCATTTATTATGCATTTTAATCTTTGCTTTGTTTTATTCATTTCTTGTTGGGTTATTTGAATAATAAACCTATTTTTGTAGAAACTATTGCGTTTCTTTAAATGGTCCATTTAATTGATTTGGTGAGAATGAGTGAGATTCGGGTGGGTGAACTTCGGAAAACGATGAGAGAGAGAGAGAGAGGCGATACACAGAGAGAGAGAGAGAGAGGTGATACACGGTGAGAGAGAGAGAGAGAGAGAGAAAGAGGAGAAAAATAGATGTAAGTGTTGCCGTGAGCGAACGTTCATACGCCTCCGTTTCATGAATAAAGATCGTTGGAGCACAAAACATTACACTTTCAAAAAGGTGTTAATTCTGTCCCGTTACATATATATATATATATATATATATATATATATATATATATATATTGTTAAGTAGGAAACCACTTCTGAAAGCAAACCCAAACCTCCAAACTGTTTTTCACCCCAAAATAAAGTAATTTCGCACTGATACCTAACTGAGGAGGGCATGAGAAACTCAGCCCCTAAGTAAATTTCTCTCCATGCTCCCCTTTTGGTACATCTGTTTATCTTTTCTAAAGACCTCATGACTGCCTGAATTACCTCTTTTCAGATAAAAGGCAAATGGAGACAAAGCCTGCCGAAAATCTGACAGAAAGGTTGAGTTCCCCATAAAAACTGGCAAACATGGGTTGCCAGAAGTCACCAGGTTTTGAGAAAGATCCTAACATAGAAAACAAGGGCACGACCACCATTCTTGCGAGAAAATAAGCCCCTGAGGTCATATAAGGTGAGGAACAGCGGCTGTCTCAGAACACCCCGCCAGCAGATCGACACACTACCCCCTTGCATGGTCCCTTTATTGAGCTGATCTCTCCATGTGGTCACCTTTCGACCACCCAGTTGCATTACCTGTGCATTTTCCCATTAAACTCATCCCTCCAGAACTGGAGAACTTCAACGAGGCCCCTCCATTGCTCCGTTATAAGGTAACGTCCTGACTAGAAGTTTTTTTCAACAGTCATGTATCTTTAATCTCCAACTGCACTCTCATTTTCTTTTCTGAAGTACGAGTTATCACAAAGACCTGACTCACTTAGCTCAGTGTGAATTTTAATACAAGTATATCGTACCAGAATTGAGTTATCTTGGTACACTCTGTGCAACCCTCAGTTCGCCCGAGATCGTTATAATAATTATCCATGTGTAACAATTGGCATTATCAAATTGCAGACGGTACATAGACTGTGGAAACATCAACTTGTCTTGTGCTTCTTGCAGTGAAAAGGCCACTGCGATCAACTCTTCAGTATCCCTTTCAAGAGGATCAATCATAGACTATTTAATTTTTAAACAGTGATAGCATAACTAACCACGTGGCAGCCCTTGTTGGATCTGCCTATTTTTCCCCAGTCTTCTGACTGATGTGTTTAATTGTAAATATATCTCATTTAAAGTAACCTAAGTGTTTATCTACAAGCCCCTTGTTGAAGCACAGCCCTCACCCCAACTGTTTTTTTTTTTTTTACGTTTCCTGCCTGACCTAGCAATTGCAGTCAGATTTCTTCAAGCCCACCTGTTCAAGAGCTAGACCCAGATTGGACCCCTGAACAAGGAAAACCGTAAATAGTGGTGACCCCTTGCCGAGTATGCAACTGTTTTACAATTATCAGCGGAATAGCAACGCTAGCTGGTTTGCATAATTAGACGACCCTGATATCATACCCCCTCCACTTTAAGCACAAGCAAACAAGTTCCCACAGCGTAAGTACAATGTTATTATTTTTAGCTTATCAAAGGTGCGACTAAAACCGTGACTGTACATTGTTAGGAAACAATAGGCCCTGTGCATGCTAACAAGATTTTACCTAGCGAAGAGAGAGCGTATCTTCCAAAAAACACAAGAATTGTGACTAATGCATGGTAGTTTGCATGTCTTAATCGCTATGATTTGCTAAGCAGTGAAATATGAATATAACTGATAAAGAAAGGAAATAGTGTGCTTATTTCCTCCATGTGCCATGTACCCTAGACAATTTGTTGTCCAAAAAATTAGCTAGGTACACCGTAAAATTCGGGCCGCGAATTATAGCCCAACCAGAAATTTTTCACTTCGCTGAAGTATATCTCTCTCTCTCTCGCTTGTCATAGCAAAAGAGCTAGGTTTTCATAAAAATCCTGGTTAAAATCTTAAATAATTATTTTGTTGCGTCCAAGAAAAAAATCATTTCATTTGCTAACACGTGATCCACTGTAAACCCCGAACCCATTGCCTTTGAAAGCCATTTTAACTATAAGTAATCAAGCGAATTTCTACACATTCATAAATCCCGTTTCAATACCGTTCGTCTTTTTCATAACTTTTTGCGCAAGATTTCGCTCACAATGAACAGCATGTGTTTCACCCAGCTGCCCTCCCCCCCTTGTCAAATACCACGCGAGCGCGAACATTGTGTTAATAACCATACCCAACCCCCTCGTCGAATACCACACAAGTGCGACCACTGTGTCAATAACCATACTATTCAGGCACGGGCCAGTCAGGCAACTTTCATATTTAAATAGAGTAAATACATTGTGGACTTGACCATAAGAAAAATATTCAACCCATGCATGGTAGTTATAAGCATTTTGTACTTGTCTTATCAGGGAGGATTTATTTACTTCGCCTCAGCATTGAAATTTATAACTAGCATCATATTCTTTGCATCTGGTTACCTTCGTACTGCACTCAGCTCAGTTCTTTTGCCAAGTAAGGATGTGTGTCACCAAAATTTGTTTCACAGCATACACTCATCTGCTTCAACCATAGGTGTTTCTCAGCATAATAAATCAGTTCAATTACGAACCTTTACCAATTAAGTAATCATCTTACTTTACTTTTTAATCATTAAAATGCTGTTTAATGTCACTTTCTTAGAAAACAAAATTGTTACTGGTGTGCACAGCATATTAAATTTGCAAAGTAGAGTAAAAGTCATAAGTGATGTCTTTTGTTTCTAACTGATGTTGATCTTCCGCAGAGATATTACATTTTGAGTTCTGAGAACCCCTTCAATTCATTCAATTAAGAACCTTAAGTTCAAGAACCCATTACGCTCTTCAAGCTAATAGTTAACTTCATTTAAGAGCACGTTCTTCAAACTATTTATTAATTACGTTCAACTAAGAACTCATTAAGCTCTTCATGCTACTAGCTACTTTAATTTAAGAGCACGTTCTTCAAACTGTTTATTAATTACATTCATTTAAGAGCTCATTAAGCTCTTCAAGCTATTACTACTTCATTTAAGAGCACGTTCTCCAACCAACTTACATAAGGAATTGTCCATCGAACCTGCGAATTACACTTAGTAGGGATAATATAGCCTGCTCCCTGTAAAAAGAAAACTTCCCTTGTCGCCTCAGGCAATATGGCTTCTTATTCCGACGAAATGCCGGGAAAACCATGGGGCTTAAGGGCCAAGAACTGCTAGATTGGGTCGATAAAAAGGAGAAGAAAGAGAAGCCAAGGAAGTGCAAGAGAGGAAAGAAAGAGAAGCCAAGGAAGTGCAAGAAAGGAAAGAAAGAGAAGCCAAGGAAGAGAGGGAGAGGCAAGAGAGAGAAGCCAAGGGAGAAAGGGGGAGGCAAGAAACAGAAGCCAAGGAAGAAAGGGAGAAGCAAGAAAGAGAAGCCAAGGAAGAAAGGAAGAGGCAAGAAAGAGAAGCCAAGGAAGAAAGGGAGAGGAAAGAAAGAGAGTAAGCCAGGTTATACAGGTTAGAGCAGGAAGAGAGAGGCAAGACAGGTTAGCTAAGGAAGACCGGAATCGAGCCCACGAACTTGCCATGGCCGCCCAAGGGGTCCGTAGCCCTGCAACCACACCTTCACTGTCCTCTGTCACTCCCTCCAGCCCCATGATGCCCAAATGGAATGACCCGGAGCCTGAGGCCTGGCATGACCAAGTGGAAGAGGTCCTCAGGAATTTCACGCTCCAGCCCACAGAAATCTCTATGCTGCTGTCAAAACGTCTGGAGAGAAAGATCCAAACCGTGTTCCGCTCCATCCCATTAGCAGACCGTGGAAATCTTGCAGAGGTCCGGAAGGCCATAATTAAAGCATACGAGCTCATCCCCGAAAGATGGAGACAACGTTGGAGAGGACCCCCAAAAGAGGCAGGTCAAACATGGGCTGACTGGGCATGCCATAAGTCCCGAGCGCTCAAGTGGTGGCTAGAATCCTGCAATGCTACCTCTGTGGAGTAGATAATAGAAACCTTTCAGCTTGAGGACTTCCTACACTATGCCCCTCCGGCCCTCGCTACCCACCTCTGTGATAAGAACCCTCCAATGCTAGATGAGTACTGCCATTTGGCAGATCACTGGGACACACACCATCCTACAGCCAGTTCCTGGGGCCATAATATTTGGCCCTCTTCCCCTACCTCTGGTCAGCCTCTGCCCAAGAATGGGCACCCTCACAAGAAGCCTGTGTATGGCCATTGTAAAAAACCTGGGCACTCCACAGAACAGTGCCACTCAAAGGCCGAGAATCAGCCAGAAAGCAGTGAGACAGAGAGTGAAAGAAGCATGGCAAAAATGGAGGGAAGTGCCTGGAGTTGTTTTAGATAAGAAAATGCCATTAAGGCTCAAAATGAAAATTTATGTGACAGTTATCAGGCCCGTACTATTATATGAGGCAGAAACTTGGGCACTTAAGAGGAAAGAGGAGGGACTGTTGGAAAGAACCAAGATGATGATGGTGAGATGGACTGCTGGAATATCACTACTGTACTGAAAAGGAGGGAGAGTCAAGATATGCGATGAATGTGAGGTATATGTAATATAAAGGAGAAGGCTCAGGGAAGCTCGTCTGAGATACTTTGGCTATGTACAGTAATAAGAAGAGAGGAGGTGGAACCAATCAAGAGAGCTAAGAACATGCCAGTGATGGGGAGGACGAGTATGGGGCGTCAACAGATCAGAGAGATGGGTGTGGTGAGGAGGGATATGGGTGAGGTGGGACTGGGGGAAGAAGATGCAAGGAATAGCAGTAGATAGATAAAGTTGACTTGTGTGGCCGACCCTGCTATACAGTTGGATAATAAGGCTGAAAAAGAAGAAGAAGATTCAAATGCATATAATATATTGCCTGTATTATAATAAGACTAAAATACAAAACCATAATGTGTCACTGTAATACAACATAAGTCGACCCCAGGTATTCGCGGCGGATGTGTACCACTAACCCCCACGAATAGCTAAAATCCACGAATACTTAAAACCCCTCTAAAAATGCTTATAACTGCCTATTTTGATAGCTCAAAACACCATAAAACCCTCTAAATATGCTTATACCTGAATATTTTAATAGTTTTATTACAAAAAGTGCATTTAGTCACAAAAATGATATGAAAATACAGTAATTTGTGAATATTTCTCTATGAAAAATACCAGGAAGAGGTGAATTTTCCACGAATAATGTGTATATATGTTCCACAGAGAAATCTGCGAATAGGTGAAGCCGCAAATCCGGAACTGCAAATAGGCGGGGGACCACTGTATATGATGATAACAACACTATGCCAAAACAAAGAACTAGCTTTAGCTAATACACACACCTGAAGCTTCACTTAGCAACACAAATAAAAGTGAGAGTACAAACAAAAGCATTAACTAAATTAACAAGCAGGCAAACCTGAAGTGCATTACAAAAGCACATGGGAAAAAAGGGAGTTGATGGATGGCAGGTCTTCACAGGAGTTGAGCACTATGTTACCTTTGAAACACAATGAATGGTGAAGAAGTTGAGAGAGCTGAAGAAAAAATAGAGTGTAGCTGCAGCATGGGTGACAGAGGGCTAGAGGACTGGTAAATAAAAATGCTCCATCAGTAGAGAGACCAAAGACTTGATGTGTACATAAAACTTGTATTTCTGTACCAGAGACATGGACACTAACAAGAAAAATGTGGATTCTGAAAATGTTTGACCAGAGAATGTTGAGATTCATGTCCAGAGTATGGTGAGAAGACTGTATCATGAAAAAAGGAATTGGGAGAGATATGGTATCAAGAGGCTGGATAAAAGACTGAAATCTCGAAGACTGAGATGGTTTGGACGTGATGAGAAGGGTCAGGGACACTTGGTTATAAAAGCAATATACAAGGTGGTAACAGGAATAAGACCTGTATAAAGGCTCATGAAATTATGGACATTCAGGCAGAAAGAGCATAGGACACAGATGAGTGGAGAGAACTCATTTCACATTTAACCCCATTATGAAAAATGAAAAACTGAAGTAAAACCTTTATGAAGATGATGATTATGCCTGTTATTAAAAACCTGGGGAAAACTATCGGAAATTATGATTTCCTATTAAGAATTATGATTTATTATTTTTAACAAGCTTAATAATACAGTAATTCCCTTTGAATGGGCACTATTAGAGTTGGAGATGGAGTTACACCAAGCCCAAGCACACTCCAAATATCATTTGAATGCTACATGATGTCAAAATAACTTCCTTAGAATCTCAAAGAATGAAATTTGAATGACATCATTTGAAATCAATGGAATCTCAAGCGTTCACAAAAGTGCATCCAAACAAGAGAATCCAGGTGGCAAAGCACACTGCCAGCAAAACTCACAACTCTATTAGTTAAGTGCAATAAAACAGATACAAATATTCTATATGCATTAGTAATAAAATAATTTCAAGCATATGAATGGGTAAGGAGTTTTAAGAGATTTTCTAAAAGCAAGGCAAAACACACACAAGTGAGGGTGTTACCTAGCTGACTGAACACTTGAAGGTGTGCACCCATTACAAACCAGCTGGCAACAATGTTTTATAAATTGTCGCTTAAGAGTGGTGTCTAGGCTGAAGACCAACATGAGATAGGCAAATATATGAGTGAGGAGTTTGTGATGAAACAAATTCAGATGACAATTTGTTAGACAGTACAGAACATTAAGTCTGCACATGCTGTATAAACCATAAATAAAAAGGCTCGATTTTGATATATCAATATACTTTTAATACAAAATAACAAAAGCTAAACCTTAATGAATAAGCAAACTTACCTGGTTAGATGACATGTCATCTAAGTCGCTCTTGACAAAAGAACAACCTTTTGAAGGATCCCAACTAACCCATCTTTGGCGCAAGTCAGTACATGTGGCAGATAGTGTTTCATCAAACCTGAAAACATTATTCTTACATGACGTTCTGAATTCATAATATTAAAGATATCTACTTGACACTGGTCTTGATGTGATAGCAAACAAAAAGTAAAAATTTACTACACAGTTAGCTAAATATACTGGTAAGTTTAATTACTAAATACCATCATGTCATGTCTGGAGAGACAATAGATGTGTTGAAATATAATTTCAGGCAATAAAACTTCTCAAATGGAGCATGCTGACTGATACTGTAAAATCGTGGGTAGCTACCAATGCAATTAAAGCTCTGGTGACAATAATAGTCAACATATTTTTCTCCTAGACTCTTTCTCTGATAGGTTTCAAAATGAGTTACCATTTTCAAAGAACCAGTAATTATTTTGAGCAGTTTCTTTGATACAGAATTTCTCAATAGAACATTCCTATCAAAGAAACTAAATTTTTCTCCTACTGCCATAGACAATCCAGAGAGAGAGAGAGAGAGAGAGAGAGAGAGAGAGAGAGTCTCTTTCTCTCCCTTTCAACCCTAGGCCAAATCTAAAAATAGTATCTACTAATATGGGAAAATGAGAACACCTGGTGATAATATTAACCAGAAGATGGAATAAGTTTGGAATATTAACAAGAGTTCTGAAAAAGAAAGAGGTCAGGAATGAATGAAAGGAAAAAGATCAGAACTGATATGGCATTTGGGGAGATGTTCATACACTAACTACATAAAAGCCTAAAAATTATTTCAATCTCTCTCAAATCCTCTTTCAAAATTATTTTTAGTCCTCTTTCTATTGTCATTTGTAAACATTTTCTCTTAAGCTTATACCAAATGTTCTTTACCTTGAGGATTAAGGTGTGGCCACAGCTGACTTCTTCCGAAAGGCATTTGGATGCAAACTGACCTACACTGTGACCACAACAGCCATTATGAATTTGTTGTCAGCACTTATCTTCTAATTAGTAACATCATTTCATGACACCACACCAACAGCAGGCTTGCTCTGCTCCTAGGAGGTCTCACCCTTTCTCTCCATACCTATATCACTGCTTCACACCTTATAGTTCTCCACCATCTTATTGCACAAGAGGTGGTCAAAGAAATTGTCCTTTCATCCCCTCTGCCCTCTCTCTAGGTTGGGGGTTGTCTTCAAGAGACTTGGGTCCTCCTTTGATTACCTTTGACTCCTACCCTTCTAATCCTGTGATGAGAAAAGTCCTCAACAACAAAATGACTTCCACACTGCAAACGGACACCATTAAGATTTCATCTGGGTTGCTGGAGTTCATATGTTGGCTCTTACTTAATAAAAATTTTCAGGAGGATGGAGATAAGTAAGTGACCTCAAACAGCTAAACAAATTCTTTGTCTAACTCCTTTCCTATGAAGACAATGGAATCTGTATGAAGTTTATGTTCACCAATGGGACTTCTTTCTTCTATAGAAATGTACTACTACTTCCCCATTCACTTGCTTTCCAAGTCATTTTATTTCATTGGCAAGGCTGTGATCAAGTTTTGAGCCCTTTGCTTTGGTCTGTGTACTGTCCCTCAGGTCTCCACCATAATTTTTGCCCCAGTAGTCTTCTCAGTGTATCATCTATGGTTGTGTCTTTGCTGCTATATGGATGATTAAATGGGTCAGGCTCTTTCAAAGTTGTTTGAGTCACCTGCAGCTTCTTCTGGAATTGCGCTTGTCCTTGGGTCTGCAGGTCAACCTGGAGAAGTCAGATATGTCAACATCCATCGAAGTGGTTTGCATGGGAATGTTTCTAGACACAATAGTAGAGTTAGTATGTCCCTCACAGGAAAGTGTGCCACCTCCTCAAACCATCAATGAGCTACTTCTTCACCCTTGGCAGGTGTTGATCAGCCACCTGAAATCTCTGGAGAAATTTCCCCTCTATTTCTCCAGCTGGCTGCCTATTGGAGGGCAGCCATAGTGTGTCCAGCCGTCAGGATCCTGACCACACAGACTTCATCACAACCTCTGCTGGTGGAACAACTGCCAAAAGATGTTGAACGGAATTCTTCTGTTTCCTTAGGATCCAGATCTCCTCATGTCTTCAGATGCTTTGACCCTGGGATGAGAAGCTCACTTGTTAAGAGTCTCAGGCCCAAGAATTAGCAAATGTCTGGGTAAGTTGTTGTACAGAAGTTAACGCCTACAACACCAATGCCATGGCTTACCTGGTGATTTAGGGGGAACAAGGTCAGTCACTCTGTTTCCTACCTGTAGTTATACTTACTTGGAATGAGAAGCATGGCACCATCATCGCTTAGTTCATTTCAGGAATGGTCAATGTAGCGTCAGATGCACTTTGCAGGGCACATCAAGTTCTACTGTCAGAGTGGGCCCCTCACTTGGACATTTACAAGGCCCAGCGGCAAGTGGGGGATCTACCTTGTTGGATCTGTTTGCCATGTTGTTGATTGCCAGACTTCCTCTACATTGTTCTCCATATCTAAATCCTTTAAGTTGGGATATATCTAGCCATGGGACAGCCTGGGTGCATTTCCTCCATTTAATCTTCTGAGAAAGGTACTAAGCAAAGCTTTGAGCCTTGGGAAATCTTGAATAATGCTCACTTCTCCCTTTTGACCATGTTGTTGATCGCCACACTCCCTCTGCACCATTCTCCATATCTAGACCCATTAGCTTGGGACATATCCAGACATGAGACAGCCTAGATAATTTACTTATGCATTTCCTCCATTCAGTCTTCTGAGACATGTATCAGCAAAGTTTGGGCCTTGGAGAACTCAGGGATAATGCTCACTGCTCCCTTTTGGCATCAGCTGGAGTAGTTCCTGAACTTCCTGGAGCTCCAGCTTGGAAGTTTCTTCTAAAGCAACCTTATTTTAACAGATTTCAACCTCACTATTAGTCATCGCACCTTCAAGCACAACAATAACCAAGCACAGCCTCAGAGTTTTTTTTAAGGTTGCTGGGACCACCATTACCACTCATTGCATATCCTCTGCCAGAGCTCTTCTAGGCAATGGGCAAGAGTCATTGCTCGGTGTTACCAAAGAGGATCTCTTCCCTGAAAGCCAATAGTCCTGGTTCTTTCTATTGTATATTTAGGGTTATCACTCTGCCTTGTCTTCAGCATGGCCTCAGCTTAGGAAATGATAAGTATTTCTAATATTTTCTGCCACTTGAGTACACCTATCCCTTAGATTTCAGAGAACCCTGAAAGTTGGGACTTGACCTTGGTTCTTTGCAGCCTTGTTGGATCAGCTTACGAGCCTCTGTTGGATGAGTTTTTTAGATTTGGTCCTTCAACTGTGCTTTTGGTTTCCCTGGCTTTGTGTGTCCAATATTTTTCAGGTGAAGTTTCCTACTCCAGACACTGTTCCTCAGTTAGTCTCTTATTTGACCCAGAGTTCACAACCACAACTCAATCTTGTAGCTGGAATAGTGCTCTTTGCTATTCCTACTCTGCCTTCAAAGGCTCAAAAGGACAATCTCCTGTGTCCTGTCTGGGCTCTTTGATCCTATCTTTGGAATACAGAATCCATTAATAATTCCCTATCTCATCTATTTTTGCATGTCAGGATCAGCCTGTACCCAAAATTCTAAATTTTGCATTGGCTACAAAAAAGTAATTGATCAAGTTAACCCTGCAGCATCAAAGGAAAATCTTGCCTCACCCAGGATTAGGGTCAAAAAGTCCACACTCTTTCTTCCTCCCTGTCTTAAGTACAATTTGGTGCTCTCTACCTTCCTTAGTGCAGGCGCCTGGCAACGTCAAACAGCTTGCTAAGTTTTATTTACTTGATGTCAATCATAAGACCCTTGCTTTATATTTGCTGAGACCCATCACCATAGCTGGCCATATACCTCCAGTGAGAAGGGCTGAATCAGTCATCTTCCTCAACCTCATGATCCATCCATAAGCAGTTTGGCACAATGGAGGTGTGGATTTCCTAAAGTACCTAACTTTGCACCTCTTGTGTTTCATGAGATTCCTTCTTTCTTTGAGTTCTTCCAGTGTAGACTCATTACTTACGGAAGTGCCCGTCATCAGGAGAGTTTTCCTTTGCAAATTCAAACTGGACTTCTAGCAGCAGTTTTCCTTTCTTGGCCTCATCTGGTTTGTCCTTTCATCTAAATGGTGATTCAGGTTATGGTAAAATTACTTTAAACCATAATTGCATTCTGGAGTTGGAAATATGATTTTCCTGTTTTAATGTGTTGTGAATATTTCTGATGTTCACTGTGTTTGCAAATTAGTAGTTTTAGGGATACTAGAACCCCCTCATAAACTACGATTATAGGAAACCACACTGGGAGAGCATCAGAAATGTTAGAAACATAAAAAAAAAAAAAAAAATTAAATCACTGAAATAATCAAAGGAACACGAATTACATGTATGCACCCGACAAAATACGGCTGCAAACCAAAACCAGTTTTTTGTAAAATCCCACTTAACCACTGAAACCTAGAACAAAAGAACCAATCACGTTTCAGCAATGTTCACATACCTACATTTCCAGATCAAAATGACATAATACATTCCTAATCCACCAGCCTCCTTCCCCGCAATATATTGGGACAAACAAAATCCAACCAAGAGTCCTACTACAAGTGGGTAACAAAATTTGTTGGTATCTTGATAACAGTAAATTTATGATAGATTTCAGTATGATTATTTTATCAAGTATATTAAGGAGACTTAAGAATAAAGCATAAAAACTCCAATACTAAGGGTAGTATTATATCAGTAAGACAATGGGAGTTGGCTAATTTTCTTTGAGATATTCTGCTTGGGGCTCTTTTATGTTTAAAGGATGTGTATGAAACTAGTTTTATTGTGAAAACAGTTTTTGGGAGCAAAATAGTTGCTTTCTTGACAGAGACATGGAACCAATTAATTACTACAACTACTACTACTTCTATCATCACAGGTACTGCTCAGAGGGACACCTAGCCAAGAGAACATTCTTCTTAAGTGTGTCCAAGGAGCTGCTGATTGTAGAATGAGGCATACGTAAAATGATGGGCCAGGGTTAAAAGAGCTTGCATTATAAAATGAAAGTCAATTATGCAATTAAGAGATGTACAACTCTACGTAAAGAATATCAAAGCAGGATTTCTGACATTTAAAAACTGCAAGGGAAAAATTCATATATTAATGATCATTTCCACATATCAAAGCTTATCTATACTAAATTAAACACATAATAAGCTTCATGATTAAAATGATATTTTCATAATAAAATAAATTTTTGAACATACTTACCTGGTAGTTATATATATAGCTTAAGTCCCTGACGCGGCAGAATTTCAAAACTCGCGCAATCGCGATGGGTAGTCAGGTGTACCACTAGTGCGCCTCTACCCAGGTACCTTGAACCATTCCAACTGTTCCTCAGATCTTCCATGCCCCTAGTCTCTAGAGGGGAGGAGGGTGGGAATTTAATCATATATAACTACCAGGTAAGTATGTTCAAAAATTTATTTTATTATGAAAATATCATTTTTAAACATCTGACTTACCTGGTAGTTATATATATAGCTGATTGACACCTTTGGTGGAGGGTCAGAGACAGCCAACATCTTTGGAATTTTGCTTAGGGTTAATAAACCAACTTAAGGTTCTTACCTGGTTTAAGGAAGCTGACTTCAATGAACTCCCCCTCATTATGTCTGCTTTCCTTAAGAGGTCCAGCGATCCACTCAGGGGGCTGAAGACCTCTAGGAGCTGCCAACCGGTATACCAACCTCTATGTGACAGACAACCTATAATACCCTTGTTCCGGGTGCTGCCAAGGAACAAACTGATTACCTGACTAAAATCAATGATTGCGGAAGATTGAGTCCAATCTCCACAAACAACCATAAGATTACAACTATTCCAAGGCAAGAATCAAGGGCATCGAATTATGGGATTGCAGGGGTAGTCCCCTCTCCCACTACTGAGTTAGCTGCTATAAACGGTCCCAGTGTATAGCAGTCGTCATAAAGCGTTTGTACTTGCTTCAAGTAGTGTGAGGCAAACACTGACTTGCTTCTCCAGAAGGTAGAGTCCATGATACTTTGTAGGGACCTATTCTGTCTAAAGGCTACAGAGGTTGCAACCGCTCTGACCTCATGGGTTTTAACCTTTAGAAGCTTAAGGTCCGCTTCATTGCATTCTGAATGCGCTTCCCTTATCAACTGTCTAATGAAAAAGGATAACGCATTCTTTGACATTGGTAGAGAGGGCTTCTTAACTGAACACCAAAGCGCCTCTGACCTGCCTCGTAAATTCTTCGTCCTTTGCAGGTACGCTCTCAGAGCTCTTACCGGACAGAGGACTCTCTCTAACTCCTCACCTGCGATCTCTGCCAGATTCATAATCTCAAGGACTTGGGCCATGGTTGTGAAGGCCGTTCATTCTTAGCTAAAAACCCCAATTGTAGAGAGCAGATAGCTTTGTTGTTCCTAAAACCGACGGTTTTATTGAAGGCATGTACTTCACTGACTCTTTTAGCTGTCGCCAAGCAAACCAAAAATAGAGTCTTCATTGTGAAATCTTTAAATGAAATCTCTTGCAAAGGTTCGAACCTATCGGACATGAGGAACTTTAGGACCACGTCTAGGTTCCACGCTGGTGAGATCTGACTTTTCTCTTTGGTAGTCTCAAATGATCTGATAAGGTCTTGGAGATCCTTATTGGCAGACAAGTCCAAGTTTCTGTGTCTGAAGACCGCTGCCAACATGCTCCTGTATCCCTTAATAGTCGAGACTGAAAAGTTACGTCTCCTCTTAAGGTAAAGCAGAAAATCCGCTATCTGGGTCACAGAGGTACTGGACGAGGACACGGAGTTGTTTTTACACCAACCTCTAAAAATATCCCACTTGGATTGGTATACCCTGATGGTAGATGACCTCCTAGCTCTTGCGATCGCTCTAGCTGCCTCCTTCGAAAATCCTCTAGCTCTTTAAGTTTTTCGATAGTCTGAAGGCAGTTAGCTGTAGACCTTGGAGGTTTTGGTGATACCTTTCCAAGTGGGGTTGTTTGAGTAGATCTGGCCTTAGGGGCAGACTTCTCGGCGTGTCCACCATCCATTCCCGCACCTCTGTGAACCATTCTCTTGTTGGCCAAAGGGGACCACTAGAGTCATCCTGGCGTTCTCGTGGGACACGAACTTCTGAATGACTCTGTTTATGATCTTGAAGGGGGGAAAGGCGTAAACGTCCAGGTTGGACCAATTTAAAAGGAACGCATCTATGTGCATTGCCTCGGGGTCTGGCACAGGAGAGCAGCACGTCTCCATCCTCTTCGTTTGAGCTGTGGCGAAGAGGTCATGCATGGACGACCCCAAATCCGCCACAATTCTCTGCAGACATCTTGGTGAAGAGTCCATTCTGTTGCCAGGACTTGACCTTTCCTGCTCAGACTGTCTGCCCTCACATTTCTTTCCCCCTGAATGAAACGTGTCAACAATGTCACATTTTTCTCCTTGGCCCAGATAAGGAGTTGCCTCGACGTTTCGTACAGTGACCTGGAGTGGGTTCCTCCTTGTTTGTTGATGTAGGCCAACGCCGTCGTGTTGTCGGAGTTGACCTGTACGACCTTGTCTTGGACTGAGTGTTGTAACTCTTTGAGGGCTAAAAATATTGCAGTCAGCTCCTTTTGATTTATGTGGAGCTTCTCTTGCTCTCTGGTCCAGAATCCTGATACTTCCAACTTTCCCAATGTTGCTCCCCACCCCGAGTCCGACGCTGGGCCGGAGAACAAAACTAGGTCTGGGTTCTTCTGTTTTAATGAAAGGCCCTCCTGAAGCTTGACTGGGTCGTTTCCACCACTGAAGGCACTGTTTCATCGCCTCTGAAATGGGGATACACTCTTTCTCTAGCCCGTCTTCTCTGCTCCAATACCGATTGAGGTGGAATTGGAGTGGGCGAAGGTTTAGTCTTCCTAAGGAAACGAACTGTTCTAGCGAGGAAAGGGTCCCTAGCAGGCTCATCCATTCCCTCGCCGAGCACATCCGTTTCCCCAGAAAGTCCTTTAATTTTACCAAGGTCTGTTCCATCCTTGATGGTGACGGAAAAACCCGAAAATCCCGAGACTGAATCCTCATCCCTAGATACAGGATCTCTTGAGATGGGGTCAGATGTGACTTCTGCCTGTTTACCAGAAGTCCTAGTTCCTCTGATAAACAGATTGTCGTTTGAAGATCCTCCAGACAGCGATTGAAGGAAGGAGCTCTGAGAAGCCAGTCGTCCAGATACAGAGAGGCCCTGATGCCTCTCGTGTGCAGCATTCCCGCTACATTCGACATCAGTCTGGTGAATATTTGGGGCGCCGTGTTTAGGCCGAAGCAAAGAGCCCGAAACTGGAATACCTGTTCCTTGAAGACGAATCTCAGGTATTTCTTGAAGCCCGGGTGGATAGGAATGTGGAGATATGCGTCCTGAAGGTCCAAGGAAACCATCCAGTCGTGTTGTCTGACTGCCGCCAACACTGATTTTGTTGTTTCCATGGAAAACTTCGTCTTTTGTACAAAGGCGTTGAGGGCACTCACATCCAGTACTGGTCTCCAACCCCCCGAGCTCTTGGGAACCAGGAAAAGGCGGTTGTAGAATCCTGGCGAATCCAGATTTTGTATTTTCTCTATTGCGTTTTTCTGCAATAATAACGAAACTTGCTGTCGAATCGCCTGTGCCTTGGACTCGTCTCTGTATCTGGGAGACAGATCTATTGGTTTGTCTGCCAACGGGGGCTTTCTTAGGAAAGGGATTTTGTATCCATCCTTGAGTAGTTGAATGGACCAAGGATCCGCTCCTCTTTTCTCCCATACCTGCCAGAAGTTTAACAGCCTGGTACCTACCGCTGCCTGAAGGGGGGAACGTCAAGTCCTGTTTCTTCCTGTCTAGAGGCACTCCTTGCTGCAGATCTTCTACCCGCCCTCGAGGAACCTCTACCTGAGGGCCGACCACGAAAGGGCTGAGATCCCTGAAGCACAGAAGCCTCAGCCTTACTCTTTTTAGTCATGAAAGTCGTTGGTAAGACTTTCTTTGCTGTCTTCGATATAAGATCTTGTGTGGTTTTCTGAGCTAAGGAGGTAGAAATCTCTTTAACCAAGTCTTGAGGGAAGAGGTGAGAGGAAAAAGGGGCGTAAATTAATTCCGCTTTTGACTGGATGTGACCCCATTAGCTAGGAAAGAGCAAAGATGGGTCCTTTTCTTCAAGATTCCTGCTGAGAAAAGCGCCGCTAATTCGCTGGCACCGTCTCTGATTCCTTTATCCATACACGACATAAGATGTACAAATTCTTCTTTGTCGGTCGTGTTGAATAATCCCATCTTTCTTCCTAACGCCCCAGGCTCCAGTCCAGAAAGTTAAAGACCTCGAAGGCCCTAAAAATTCCTTTGAGGAGGTGGTCCAACTCTGATGTTGACCAACAAAACTTCGTTCTCCCCATGGCCACTCGGCGAGATGAATCAACAAGATTAGAAGTCTCTCGGGAAGAGGCAGGTATTCCAAGGCCGAACGATTCTCCCGTTTGATACCAAACGCTCGATCTTGAAGCTAGTTTGGCTGGAGGAAAAGCAAAGGCTGTCTTTCCTTGTTCTTTCTTTGAAAGCATCCATTCATTCATCATTTTGAGAGCTCTCTTGGACGAGCGGGACAAAACCATCTTCATAAAAGCTGACTCCTTAGGCGCCTTCCCAAGAGTAAATTCTGAAGGTGGGGAACGAGGAGCCGTCGAATAAAGTTTTCAGGAAAACCTCCAAAAAAAAGTTTCATAAGTTTTTGAAGTCTGATGAAAGTTGAAGGCCTTTACTATCTTCTTCTTCCGAAACTTGTTCGATCAGATCCACAGGAGACTGAGGGATATCATCAATCTCTTCTTCTGATTGACCAAAAACCAAAGAAGCGACTTCTTTCAAAGTATCACCTTGACGCTCGGCGTCCTGGTGTCCAGTCTCGTGACGTCTGGTGTCTTCGTGACGCCTGGCGTCCTGGCGTCCAGATTCTTGACGTCTGGCGTCCTGGCGACCAAGATCTTGACGCCTGGCGCCCCTGGCGTCCATCCTCTTGAGCTACTCGGGCGTCCTGGCGTCCAGACTTCTGACAATCATTGTTCCGTCAAACCTTAAGGTCGCTTGAGAACTGGCGCCTGTGCGACATCTGTCAAAGCTTCCTCAGGCTGACGTAAAATGATTGAGGTTTCTTGAATAGGCGAAACATTTTTCTCACGTTCGCTGTCCCGCCGCACCCTGAAGTCACTTGAGAGCTGGCCGCCTGTGCGACATCGGTCAAAAGTTTCCTCAGGGCGACGTACAGCCATCGGTGGACAAACGTCTGCATCCGTCTTTTCTGCAGGCTGAAAGACTTGCATCAGGGAAGAGAGTTTCCGTTGCATGTCCTGAATTAGACTGATCTGCGGAGCTACCTGTTGCTGGGGATCGACATGGGGAGCCGCAATATCAACTACTAATTCATTTTCATCGATGCGACGTTGGAAATGAAGTTTCGGGCGACGCCTCGGTCTTATTTCGTCATCAGCGGAAGCAGACGACGCCCGATGCGACAACAAACGCGTCTGCTTTTCACTGGAGAGCAATTGTCCGAACTAAGAGGGAACGCTCTGGGCTGCTCAGTGACTACATCCCGGAGTAGGAAGTGTCAAATCCCGACGCCGCTCCACGAAGGAAGTTTCTTTTGAGGGGTCGATAAGGTCGTATGGCGCCAGTCCCTTCTAGTAACAGCGTCCTCCGACGAGGATGAAAACACTTTAACCTCGCCTTTCCTATGGCGAGGGTGAGCGTCCTGGGAAGCGTCAACAGGTACGCCGAGGGGGACGACTTCTTTCGGTAGCTAAAGCCTCTCGCCTCCCTTCGTCTGTCGACATTCCTTCTCACAGGGGTTGGTGAGCTTGGAAGAGGTCTAGGACTAGGAGCACGACAGGACCGAGCAACCGCACCCTCCACAACACTTGCACTCTTATTTTTCTCATTAGCACTTGAATGTTTCAGATCTCTGACATTCGACCATAAATCTTCTCTGTCTCTTGCGAGGATTCTACCTTTTGTCCAAGGGTTTGAATGGCCGTCATCATGTCCTTGAAGGTTGGTTCCTTATCAGTATCAGTGGGGGGTTCTGGGACTACCACTACTGGGGAATGAATAATAGGATTGATATGAGGAGAATCTTCAATTCCCTGACTATCTCTAGAAGAGCGAGATTTACTACTCCCGGCTCTTCTGATCCTATCCCTTTCAAGCTTAGAAACATATCGGTAGTAATCCATCCACTCTCTTTCTGATAAACCAAAACATTCATCACATCTATCCTTTAACTCGCAATTTTTCCCTCTGCATTTTACACAAATAGAGTGGGGATCCAACGCGGCTTTAGCAAGCCGGGTTTTACACCCCCTCACACACATTCTCACACTCGAAGCAGAGTCAGACATCTTGGAAAGTGAAAAAATCGTAAGAAAAATCCAAAGCGAGCAAAGGTCAAAATCAACAATATCTAACAAATCCAGAAAATCCAAATCAAATCCAAAAACGAAATAAAGCCAAAGCCAAAGTGTACTTCACCAAAACTCTGTGAAAATCACGGGCCAAACGAGCAAAATTCTTAACGATGCAACCGGTATGGCGGCAGGGAAGATCTGAGGAACAGTTGGAATGGTTCAAGGTACCTGGGTAGAGGGCGCACTAGTGGTACACCTGACTACCCATCGGCGATTGCGCGAGTTTTGAAATTCTGCCGTGGCGTCAGGGACTTAAGCTATATATATAACTACCAGGTAAGTCAGATGTTTAAAAATATGGTTACAAGAATCTACTCAACTCCTAACAAGCTCTGGCATTCCCAATCTATTGCAACAAATTTCTAGCGATCCATCCAGTTTTTTCATTACATAACAAAGCATGGTTACTAATTTGCCTACGCATCTAAAGCTGCTATTCAAGAATTCTCTGAATGATGTTAGCTTTTAAGGTCAGTGCAAATGTTATGTGCACATCTTATATCATATTAGTTCCAAAAACTTAGGGTAGATGGCAAATTCATGGAAGAAAGATTTTATACAAAACACCTACAACATATTGCTGTGCAGTAACTTTTAGCTGAAATTAGATGTAAACAGTACACTAATTACAAATCTAACAATAAGGCTTATGCTACGCTAACTCAGACCTTACTTGAATCCACACATTTACTAAAAAGAAATCTTTTAATCTTAAACAAAAAACTTTCAGCACATTTAATACAACACAGTAACTTTTAACTGCAATTGGTCTAGCTGTAATAACTAAACAACTCCACTTATTTTCTGTACAGTACATTCCATTAAAATATCAAAGTTTAGCATAAACCTTCCTGAATCTACACCTTTACTCCACAAATTTTAGCTCAACATTACATGAATTTTTGATCCTACACAATACTATTCAATACTATTTCTTAATGAAATTCACTTATCTATTTAATGATTTTGCTATACTCACTCAGGTTTACGAGGAGGCATTCCTGGAGTATGCCACCACATATCCCAGTCAACCTTTTCTAAGACAGTTTTCTTATCAGCAAAATATTCCACAAGGAAATCCTTGAACTTGTCTGATGTAATGGATTTGAACTTAAATTTATCCAAGTAAGCTCTCAAGAAGGGTTCAAATTCACCTGCACAAGAAAGAAAAACAAGTTTTAAAAACAAAATATAATTTTCTCACAGACTCGTTGAGCTTCCAAAAAATCAAGTCAGAAAGTAGAGGCTAACTACTGTATCAAACAGGATTGTAAATCTGATAAGACAATTTCATTTTGACAGCCATCACATTTCTATGTGCAAAGTACGTCTAATGTGCTGCTTTTCATTATCAGAGCAGACCTTCAAAGCCAGTCATACTTGGTGTGGTATTTAATTTTATAAAATGTTTTAATCAAGCAGGTATTGTCAATAACTGTTGAATTGGACTAACATTTGCTGCAACTATATGACAGTAGTGTGTTTAACCCTTTAACGCCGACTGGATGTATTTTACGTCGACAAAAGTCGTCTGTCGGATGCCAAGTGGACGTAAAATATGTTGACTACAAAAAGTTTTTTTAAATATTCGCGGAAAAATACTTATAGGCCTCGTTTGCAAAAAATTTTAAATCACGCACCTTGAGGGATACTGGGAGTTCATGGATCACGCTGTTGTTTTGTTCACAAGCGTGACCCAGCTGCGCATGCGCGAATTTATTTCTTATCCCAAAAGGAAGCATCAGCTAACTCTGCTGAAAATCTCAGAAATTCTTTAGTCACTTTGTCGTAATTTTTGCACCGTTTTCTATTAGCCTTTACATAAAGTTTTATATATGAAAATGTGTGCAATTTCATGTAGAATACAACAAAAAATAACTCATGGTTGTAGCTTTTAACAATTTTTACATAATTTCATATAAATCACGATGTGCCAAAATTTCAACCTTCGGTCAACTTTGACTCGACCAAAATGGTTGCAAAATGCAATTGTATGCTAAAACTCTTACATTCTAGTAATACTCAATCATTTACCTTCATTTTGCAACAAACGTGAAGTCTCTAGCACAATATTTCAATTTATGGTGAATTTTTGAAAAAAACTTTTTCCTTACCTCCGCACTCACTCTGCTGAAAATCTCAGAAATTCTTTAGTCACTTTGTTGTAATTTTTGCACGGTTTTGTATTAGCCGTTACATAAAGTTTTATATATGAAAATGTGTGCAATTTTATGTAGAATACAACAAAAAATAACTCATGGTTGTAGCTTTTATCAATTTTGACATATTTTCATATGAATCACAATAAGTGCCAAAATTTCAACCTTCGGTCAACTTTGACTCGACCAAAATGGTCGAAAAATGCAATTGTATGCTAAAACTCTTACATTCTAGTAATATTCAATCATTTACCTTCATTTTGCAACAAACGAGAAGTCTCTAGCACAATATTTCGATTTATGGTGAATTTTTTAAGAAAACTTTTTCCTTAGGTCCGCGTGCGCTAACTCTGCTGAAAATCTCAGGATTTCTTTAGTCATTTTGTCGTAATTTTTGCACCGTTTTCTATTAGCTGTTACATAATGTTTTATATATTAAAATGTGCACAATTTCATGCAGAATACAAAAAACTAATTCATAGTTGTAGCTTTTATCAGTTTTGACATATTTTCATATAAATCATTTTAAGTGCCAAAATTTCAACCTTCAGTCAACTTTGACTCAACCGAAATGGTTGAAAAATGCAATTGTAAGCTAAAACTCTTACATTCTAGTAATATTCAATTATTTACCTTCATTTTGCAACAAACGAGAAGTCTCTAGCACAATATTTCGATTTATGAAGAATTTTTAAAAAACTTTTTCCTTACCTCCGCGCACGCTAACTGCTGAAAATCTCAGAATTTCTTTAGTCACATTGTCATAATTTTTGCACCATTTTATATTAGCCATTACATAAAGTTTTATATATGAAATGTGCACAATTTCATGTAGAATACAACAAAAAATAACTCATAGTTGTAGCTTTTATCAGTTTTGAAATATTTTCATATAAATAACAATAAGTGCAGAAATTTCAACCTTCGGTCAACTTTGACTCGACTGAAATGGTAAAAAAATGCAATTGTAAGCTAAAACTCTTACATCCTAGTAATATTCAATCATTTACCTTCATTCCGCAAAAGTGGGAAGTCTCTAGCAAAATATTTCGATTTATGGTGAATTTTTGAAAAAAACTTTTTTTTACGTCTGTGCATTATGAATTCATGCATCATTTTATGATAATATTTTCTCTGTGTTGCTTTGATCGTTTTACAATTTGTTATATACCAAAATCATAGCAATTTAGTGTATAATACAACGAAAAAAAAAAATAGCTCATTAGCTTTAATTGTTTTGCTCACAGCGTGATTTGTATACAATTATATATAAAATTTTTTCGCTCTGCCATATATTCCAATATTTATATATGATTATATTTTTTTCATTTCTCTTGGTTGCATACTAAACTTCAGGCAATGAGAAAAAAGGAGCCAAAAATGAATTCTTAATCTTAAAAACTAAGCATGCTGTGATTTTTTTGAAAAAACTTTCTTTCCGCTTCGGCGCTAACTCCCAAACCCCACCAGCATACGGCAGACACTGTTGTAAATAGAGGCTCAGCGTTTAAGGGTTAAGCAAGGGCACACTACTTGACCATACCATTTGCATTTGTCTGTGTTCTAGTTTATCACTGCTGAAAATTCTTTCCCACATTTTCATCCTAATCACTGGATGTTAATTACTGTATCTGATGACATATAATGGCTTAAAAAACATCATTAGGGACTTATATGCAGAGCTGAGGAATATGGTAAGCTAATGTTTACCAAGATGCTGTATACTATGAGTACTTGTACCCAACCTAACTCTATTGTAATATTATTTAGTCTAATCCCATAATTTTTGTTATTACTATTATTTTAATTGGAATATTACCTACAATACTAATTGTTGTAAAAATTGAGGGGCGTGCCAATATCCCAGTATAACAGGAATCCTTTTTACAGTTTTTCTGAAAGTGATGAATTTAAACCTGTGGGAAGTCCTACATACCAACATCTACTCAATCTAGCATGAAACCTGAATGAAGCAATTAAATTCCTTTGCCAGCATGGATTATTGGGTGATTTTTCCTGGCCATGTGCACAATGCACTATTTGAAACATGCCCTATGTGAAGGATGGGGCCAGCAACCATACTGGCCTGCCTATCTTTGCTTGGAGATGTAACAATTGAAAGTGCAGAGAGATGAATGAAATTATCTATGACATAGCTTGTTCAAAGTTATCAAAGGTCAAGATAGTAATATAATACAGTACTGTATTTTGTAAATAAACTGCCGCAACATCTGGTGCAACATTGCTTCCACCAGACAGGCCATGAAACTGTAGATTGGTACACTATCTGCCATGACACCTGCTGTGAAATCTTGACTGCCAACAATAAGAGAACTGGTGGTCCTACTCATATTGCTGAGGTTGACTTGAGAAAATTCGGCAAACAGAAACATAACCATTACCTATAAGGCTGACAGATTTTGGGTGTTTAGTGGCGGTGATCAACAAACACTGCTCCAACTTACTTCCAGACCCCATGAATGTAACTGACGTTTGGAAGTCATACAACAAAGTCCTGGACCACTTTTTCCAGCATAATGTTATCAATCACAGTACAGTATTAGCTTTGTTAGCCCTAGCAACACAAGTGTATGCATGAATACTTAAGAGTTGCAGTGGCATGTTCTCAAATGGAGTGACTTGCATAAACACGGTACATAAAAAGAACTGTTCATGTCCATTTCAGGTGTTTCTAGAATTGTGTTTATCTGCTCAGAAGTCGCCAAACACCACCTGCTGAAGATTGCTATCCTCCCAACAGAAAACAATACAACCTGAGTCTTAATACAGCTTTATCAGGCTTATATTTTTCAATGAAACTGCACCTCCTCTAATTTTGTGTAAGTCTTTTATTGTTAATGAACTAAGGACATCCTTCCTTCCCTTCCCCCTCCTCTAAAGACACCTCCTCAGCTGCTGTCTGTTGCTACTACCTCTGTAGGTTCTTAGGTCCTCCATGATAAGCTCTGCCTTGTGCTTCTACAATAACTCCTCCACATCATCATCATTATCCTTTATGCCCATAGACTTGCTGAGAGACATAATATCCTCCACAATGGCCCCAGGATCAAGGCCGCTGAAGTCCTTTTTCTGTTGCACCATCTGGCCACAATTTCCTTAAGGTAGAGTTCAAGGTCATGTAAGAGACTCCCCTCTGGCTTTTTCTTTTAGGCTGATATAATGGAGGATGTTGAAATGGTTCTCCCAGAACTCTCTGAGGGTCAGCTCTGCAACAGAAGTGACATCAAAGCACCTCTGAAATATTGCTTTGATGTAGAGTTGCTTAAAATCAGAGATGACCTGTTGGTCCAAAGCCTGGATGAGAGTAGTTATGTTAGGGGGCATGAGCCTCACCCTTACTACAAAAACTCAGCCTCCAAGCCTGGAGGATCAACAGGAGCATTGTCCATCACAAGATGGACCTTCAGAGACAATTGTTTCTCCTTGAGCTATTTCCTGACACCAGGACTAACCACTTCATTCGTCCACTCAACAAAAAATTGCCTGATTACCCCAGCTTTATTATGAGCTCCTTGTGTTCTCTGAGTGGTAGGCAAACAAAAGCTCCAGTTTTAAATGCCCACTTGCATTCCTAAAGAGTAAAAGAGTTAGCCAGTCCTTCATTGGCTTGTGCCCTGGCACTGACTACTCTTCTTGGGTGACGTAGGTGTTGTTTGGCTTTTCTCCTAAAATAGGCTCATCTTACTACAAGTGAGCACTTGTTGGGGGCAAAACTACATAGTCCTTGACCTCGACTACATATTTCTCAGCAGCATTTTTATCAGAATTGGCAGCCACCCCATTCGGTGTTGTGCGTATGCCACCTCTCCTCTTGAATGTCTCAAACTAGCCATGACTGGCTTTTAATTCTTGAGTGCCACCTGTATAAGCATTAGTTCCAGCAGTGGTTTTCAACAGATTACCATGCAGTAGTCTTGGTTTTTCACATGAGATGGCCTCAGAAACACTGTCATTAACTAATTTTTTCAATTATCCAAATTAACAACTTCATCTCTTCAACTGTCTAAAGATTTTCACTCCCTTAGCAACATCAGCTGCTTTTTGTTTTATCATGGAAGTTGTTGTTGTTTAGGCACCCAAAACTCCTTTGACAGATCAACCGTGCAAGTAACATTTTAAAATTTTCCTATTATTTTCTTCTGACTCTCTATTGTTTTCTTTCTCTTTGCCTTGCTGGAATCTGTAGTCTTCTTAGGGGCCATGCTGACTTCCATAGTTGCACTAGAATTGCCAAAAAGATACAAGTGAGTTATGTGGAACCAAGCACTTTCCCTTTGTTTCAGCTGGAAACCACACACATTTGACACTTACTCCCATACATGTTCTAGCCAGTAGCCAGTCTTCTTTGTCCATCCACAAGCTGAGGAAACATCTGCTGACAGGCAGTTTTCCTTGGACAAAACACTGATTCATCCAAAAGTGGAGATGTCTGCTAACCAAGGTTCCACTGTATTTTCTTAATTTTGGAATTCCATGACCTTACATTTACAGAATTAAGTATTCCATTGCCTATGAGCTTAAACCTAGTGTTGCTCCCTTTCACATAAACAGTATTTATGTAAAGATTCTTTAACCCTTTTGCTGCGAGCCTGTTATTGCCACTAGAGAAGAGCTTAGTGTCCTGCTTAATCGTACAACTGTCTAATTTTCTCCCTTTTATATTTGTACTTCAATAGCTTGCCATTTTCATTACCTTTATAATATTGCATTGTACCATTGTTATTAAAATGTTTTATTATATTAGTGATAAAATTTGTGAATATAGGTAATTATTCAAATACTGAATTATAGTTTTTATTAGTAATTAATTTTTTGCAATATCTCTCAAAGCATGGAGTAAAGTAATGCCATTTCTATTATTCAGTTTGAAAATCCTTCTTACAAACCTTGAACATGTGCTCATGGCCAAAAATTTCACCTGGAAAAGTCTCAAAAAAAAAAAAAAACCCACAGACCTGGCATTCTGTAGAAAATGTGAATTTACTATCTCCAATATTTCAGAGCACCAATTTTTTTATGAACTGAATCTTCAACGGTCTTCCATTTGCAAATTTTATCACATTTTCTTTGTTTACTCACACCACCTTTGGTGCTTGACAAATCTGCTCCCTCCTCTGTCACTTTCTCTGATTCATGATCATCTCTTATAAAACCTGAAGTCAAAAAATCATGTGAAGTAGGTTTGTCTATAACTACGATATAATAAATATCACCACAATCGCTACTGCCGCCATCAGAACTGATAGTTCAGGCCTACTATTATCACTTCATCATTGAAACCCCCTACCTACAAGGTATTTTCATAGTTAATGAAGGTCTACCCCTTGTTCTGAGACTATCCTGTAAGTTGGAAATCAAATGTTGCCATTTGTTGCTAGAATATAGACAAAAGTTCCCTAAAATGATGAGGGAAACACCAAAAGAATTGTGACTGAGGAAATCAGTCCCACACAGTGAAGTGGTTGACCCAACTTGATTTCAAGGCTTAAAAGTTCACAAAACAAAACAAACACTATACATACCAGGCCCACCCACAAGTGACTCAAGGTACCAGAGGAAAGTGTGTCCTTTTTCATAAGGCACTGTGGAAAATGCATCATCTGGATCTACTCCTGTCAGGTCTGGGATCAAGCAAGTTAATGGATCCTTTTCTCCTCTTGCCTGGATCTGGAGGTAAGAAGAATCAACAATTCTTGTTTCAATTTTCTATTATCTTTAATGTTACTAATATGAGAAGCTAAATTAAACTTCTAAAATCTGTCTTTCAAATCAAAGTAAATTATATCCCTTGTAAGATCTAATTTTCAAGAAGGTGGTCCATTTACCTTTGCTATATGAATAGGGGAATAATCCATAGTATAATAAAGGATGATTAATAACTACATCAAACCATTTAGTTAAAAACCAAAATAACAAGGTAAATCTTCATCAAATACCAGCACAATGCTTCAGAAAATAAACCTATTTGTCTTTAACATAAATGGTAACCAAACTTAAGTTTAAAATTTACAATTTGAATTCAAAAAGACCAAACAAAAGGCTGAGTAATATTTGCATTTCAAAAAAAGAATGTTTTCACATTCACACTTCTTAGGAGAGCTGCATAAAGTTAGCTTTTATTCTTAATCTAACCCATAGGTGACTCACACAATCAGTCAAATCCTTCCATCCTCCTAGGGCAGAGAAGTCTCTATGTAGCTTTCCATGCAAACGACCTTCAATCTTACGTTGCACAAACATTGTGAAGCCTTCATTCAACCAGAAGTGTTCCCACTGGGAATTTGTAATTAAATTACCCGTCCAAGAATGGGATATCTCATGGATGACTACATCAGCCAGTGAGCGATCTCCTGCCTGCAGAGGACAAAAGGATGTCACAGTAAAATTGACAAAAAAAGTTAGAGAAAAAAGTACTTACACATTCTGTTAGGCCATTCCATCCACCTATAGCAGAAAAAGATCTGGCATTAATGCCCTTAAGTTCTCCAACAATTTTCCTTTCAATAAACTTTGTAAAACCTTCATTGAGCCAGAAATGTTCCCAGTTTGCATTAGTGACCAAATTTCCAGTCCAGCTGTGTGTTATTTCATGAACTACAACATCAGCCAAAGATCTGTCACCTGCCTAGTAATGAAGAGCAAGGAAGAAATAATGATTGATATATTCATACAGTAATTTCTCATTTTTTTCAGTTCAGAGAAGTAGCACTTACAGTAATAGACAAATTTTAACATACTGTTTGAAGGCAGACAATTACCAAGAATGTACACAGCATGTGTCCAAACTTTTATTACTGTGGGACTTTTCAATGATATATTATTAATTTTGTTGTTGCTTTCAATAATGATATTACTATTACTTGTTCTGTAGTATTTGTGCATCCAAGTCAGCAAAGGAGTATAAGCACTGTCAATTATTGTTTTCACTAATGATATTTATATATTTACTGAAAACACTCCATCTTTCAAAGATAGTAGTATGCGAGTGCCCTTCCGTGACAACAAAATAACAGGCTTCTGCTTATTCTGCAATACAGCTGCACAACAACAATAAAAGTTTTCTGACTGAAAAGTATTTTTTTTTCTCGAAATTTATCATGTTACAACAAAAGTTTTTACCGAGTGTCGTAGCTAAGAATATAAACAAAAGGCACGAATCTTCTATTCTGGGTATTAAAAATTTCCTATACTGTACAAAACTATTATACCATGCCATTTAAGAAACAGAATCTACCATTAATCAACTAAGGAAAAGTAAGTAACATAACACACCCTAAAAGAGGTTATGGCAAAATTGAGGTTTTTTCTATTTAATAAGAATGGAAAGAGTAACAAAAATGAAACTTGTGTTTCTAAACTTACCAATAAAGTAGGAGTGACAAAGGTAAGACAAGGGTTTTCCATTCCACCATATGGGAAACTTGGTGGCAGGATGAGTAAGTCATACTGGCCCCATACATATTCTCCACAAAGTGACTCCGCAGTTGCCAACATCTGTTCTGTCTGCATAAATATTTAAATGGTATATCAATGACATGACAAGAAATTAGAGTACTAAATTTAATGTACAGCATTTTGAAGAGTACAACAAAACTATTATACAAATACTACTTAGATTTAGAATCAGTCTATACTTCTGCTTTTCCTCTTCAGATAGGTTTCTCAGAAATAAAAAAAAAGATAATTCATATTTACTGACATTTACTTCTTATAGTTGATGGACTGTTTCCCTCACATATTGGAAGCTTGTTCAGGATTAAATTACAAATTATATAATATATATACATACATATATATATATATATATATATATATATATATATATATATATATATATATATATATATATATATATATATATATATATATATACATACATATATACATACATACATACATACATACATACATACATACATTCATATATATATATATATATATATATATATATATATATATATATATATATATATATATATATATATATATATATATATATATATATATATATATATATATATATATATATATATATATATATGTACTTCTAGAAAGTTGGATGCATAGTATAAACAGGAGGATGAAAAGGTGATGCATTTTCAGCCAACATTTCTAAGAATGGCTTCATTATCAGGGCTAAAATACAGTAGGAATAGCAGTTAAAATCAACACATATGACTGTAAAAATCATTAATGTTAACAAATAGATACTAAAAACAGGAAGATAGGTAAAACCAATCTAATGCTTGAAAATATGAGGCACCAAAAGAACAAAGAAGCATCTAAGATATAAACAGAGGGGCAGGAGAAGACCTGTTGTTCAGTGAAGGAACCAGTTGTTTGATGGTTAAAGACTTGAGGATATGGAGAGAGGTTTCATCACCATCTTGCCCTACAATTTCAAAATTGTCATAGGAAATACAAAATTTACACTGTTTAGTATTTTTCCTTATGTTGGAAAACTTCATACTCAAAGTACAGCCTGTTTTCTGGCCGATGCCACGATGAGAATTGATTCACACTTCCAGTATCTTTTGGTGGATTCAATATAAGTCATGAGATTACATCTCGGGCAAGTATACTTATAAACCACTATAGAAATCAAAGTTGAGAAGTGTCTTTAAATTCAAAAAGTGATCCAATTGTTCTTGGATTCCTTAGACCCAGTTTAGGATTAAGACAAAAGGATTTCTTTAAAATTTATTTTAATGTAGTTAAAATCATGACTCATTTGCAAAAGGCAGAGAAGCATAAAAATCAAGTTTTGGTACTGTAGTTGCATGAATTTTTGGCTGAAACTTGCTATCCAAAAATTTCTTGAGACACTTTTCAAATAAAAGTTTAGGATAGCAGTTACTTTGAAAATATTTCCTAAGGAACTCAACCTCATTATGAAAAGAATGCTAGTCTGATGAGAGTGAAAAGGATCTGTGCAATAGTATAGAAATACTGTTTAATTTAAAATTATGAAAACATGAACTTTGAAAGTCAGAGCCAAGATCAGGAATCCGATAACAATTGGATCACTGTTTAAATTTAAAGACACTATTTCCAGTCCTATGCATTCTGTGGTGGTTTATAAGTATACTTGCCTGAGATGTAATCTCAGGACTTATATCAGATCCATCAAATGAATGCTGAAAGTGGAAATTGATTCTCACTGTGGCGTCAGCCATAGAACAGGATTGTACTTGAGTAAGAAGGAGTTTTACAACATAAGGGAACATACTAAACAGTGTAAATCTTTTATTTCCTATGACAATTTTGAAATCGTAGAGCAAGCTAATGGTGATACCTCTCTCCATATTTTCAAGTCTTTAACCATCAAACAACTGGTTCCATAACTCCACAGTCAATCTTCTTCTGCCCCTCTGTTTATAGCTTAAGATGTTTCTTCATTCTTTCGGTGCCCTTCTTGGCCACTCAGTTTTTATATTTTGAGGGATTAGGTTGGTTTTCACTTTATGTTTCTGTTTTAAATATCTATATTTTTAACATTAGTGATTTTTACTAAGTCATATGTTTTGATTTTAATTGTTTTCACTTTTGCATTTTAGCCCTGATGATAAAGCCATGCTTTAAAATGTTGGCTAGCAAGGATTTTCATAAGTTTGGTAAAAATGCTAATACATACAGTAAATGCTTATTTCTAGAGTTTAAACCCTAAATATGACAAAATCATGCTCCCAAAGCACTTTAATTTCATTTAAAAGCTTAATACCATACTGTAATTCATATTTTATTACAGTACCATGGGAGAGAGAGAGAGAGAGAGAGAGAGATGGGGGGCTGCTTACATTAATATCTCTTGAAATTATTAATGAATTATTAGAGAGAGAGAGAGAGAGAGAGAGAGAGAGAGAGAGAGAGAGAGAGAGAGAGAGAGAGAGAGAGAGAGAGAGAGAGAGAGAGAGAGAGAGAGAGAGAGAGAGAGAGAGATTTTTCAGTAACCTTTGTAGCAGTACATATTTTATTTGATAATGAGTGGGCAACATATTTGACCATCGAATGGGCAACATTTTCTACCCTTAGCAGTCAATATGTCAAGAATCAAGTTAGGTTACATCCCCCCCTCACTCCAAAGCTTCAGAGAAGACAGGGAATCCATATGTATTCTTTCAAAATTTTACACAATTTACTACAGAAATACATAAATGTAATTATAGCATGGAAAATATGAAAAAATTAATAATAAAGTAATGTCACATTTATCTATAAAACTACAGTATACAAAACAAATACAGTAAACATATGTGTTACATATACATAAAAAATCTCGCTCTTACCTCAGTGAGAGAGAGAGAGAGAGAGAGAGAGAGAGAGAGAGAGAGAGAGAGAGAGAACAAAAATACAACTTATACGTCAAAGCAAATATTTAAGTACCAGAGAGAGAGAGAGATGTTTACATCGACAGCTGCTTTGTGATTTTAGTATCATACAGTATTTACGTAGTACAAAAATAAAAATAATACAAATTTTTCATACCAAATTTACACATACAAGCATGAAAACTTGTAAATTACAACAAACAAAAATTAAACATAACCACTTAGGCAGGGTTTCTCAAGGATTTTGCAAATGTCGCGGGTCTGTAAAAAAAATTGCATGTGCCAATTAGTTTGGTTCCAATGAAAAGTTCGTGTCTGTGAATTCATGCAACTTGAAGCTTGTACGACTGAGGTATTACTGTGTGTATGTATGTATATATATATATATATATATATATATATATATATATATATATATATATATATATATATATATATATATATATATATTATATATATATACAGTAATACTCGATCTTACAAGCTTCAAGTTTGCATGATTATATATATATATATATATATATATATATATATATATATATATATATATATATATATATATATATATATATATATATATATATATATATATATATATATATCAATGTTGTTTACAAGTATACTTGCCCCACGTGTAACCAGGGGACTTATGTTGGCTGCTCCAAAGGACTGCTGAGGGTACGCATAGATGGCCCTAAAGGAGTTAGCTTCCGAACCGGGAGCAGATTGTCCAACCCAGAACAATCCAACATAAGGAACCCTTCCAAATTATGCAAAACATCCATAGACAACAAAGACTTTCGAATAATAGGACAAGCACAGAAAGATAGTGACTTAACAACCTTAGAGTCCATAATGATAAAATTAACAGTTCCATCACTGAACACCCAAACATCATCTACTCAGCTGTTTATTGCTTGATGGTCCTATCTGTCTTATCATTACCTTGTTTTCTTCTTTTTATCTATTTTTGTTTTAATTTGAGTTGAAAAAATCTGGTATCAAGCCATTTCATGTTATTAGCAAGCCCAACATCACTCAGCAACAGAGAGAAGACAGTGCATGGTTTTGTGGTTCATTTCTTGAAGATTGGGATGACGCTGACTTTCTCCATGTTGCCGCATCAGATGAATTCTTCATTTACACAGTCAGGAAGCCAAATCATAAAAATGACGTCATTTGGGCTGCAAAGGTGGATGACATCAGCGATAACGTGCGCTATTGCCAAGTTGTGAAATTTCCTGAAAGTTTGGGAATTTTTCTCTGTTTCACAGCCAAACAGTTAATGTGGATCATCAAAGAAAAAGGACAGTCATGGAATGGCGAATACTTCAGAGAAATTGTGATTACTGGTGGAGTATTTCCTTTCCTCAAAGATCCTGAAAATGTATTATCTGTTGCAGAAGTCACATTTTTGCATGATAAGGCACCATGTTCCAAGGCTCTTCAGACACAGGAGTTGCTTAGAAACAGTGGTATCGATTTCTTCTCGTCAAGTGAATTTCCAGGTAGCTCCCCTGACCTTAATGTGTGTGAAAACATTGGTAGTATTTTAAAGGATCGTGTTGAAGCGTGAACAGTGAACTACGATGTTATACCAAGCCTCGACGACCTGCGAAGAGAGGTGACCGAAGTGCTCAGGGAAATGGAGTTTGAGTCTCAGCTTTTTTGCAATTTGTTGAAATCAGACCCCTCAAGAATGCAGGCTGTGGTACAGGCAGATGGAGGCCACACAAAATATTAAATACTCAGAGAGAAACTTAAACACCTGTTCTGAATTACTTTTGTTTTTGTCCATATCAATTTTAGTTTATGCTGTAGAGGGGGGGCTCTAAATTTGAAACACCCTGTATATCTATATATAATTTATATATATCTATATATATACAGTATATATCTACATATACATCTATATATACAGATATATATCTATATATATTATATATCTATATATAGATTTGCATATATACATATCTATATAAATATATCTATATATAGATAATATACACACACACACACACACACACACACACACATATATATATATATATATATATATATATATATATATATATATATATATATATATATATATATATATATATATATATATATATATATATATATATATATATATATATGGATATGTATATATAGATATATATAGATATAGATAGATATATATACAGAGACAGATATATATATATACAGATATACAGTAATACCCCGAACTTGCGTGATTCGTTGTGGGAATTCACATACACACAAACTTTTCATTGGAACCTAACTAATTGTCATACATGAGTTTTTCACAGACACGTGAACCTTTGCGAATACTGAGAAACCCTGCAAAAGTGTTTATGTTTAATATTTTATGTAATTTATGAGTTTTCAAGCTTTTATGTGTAAACTGAATAACATTAACCCTTAAACGCCAAGCCTCTATTTACAAAAGTGTCTGCCGTATGCCGGCGGCGTTCTGGAGTTAGTGCCGAAGCGGAAAAAAAGTTTTTTAAAAAAATCACAGCACGCTTAGTTTTTAAGATTAAGAGTTCATTTTTGGCTCATTTGTCATTGCCTGAAGTTTAGTATGCAACCATCACAAATGAAAAAGAAATATCATTATCATATATAAATATTGAAATATATGACAGCGCGAAAAAAATATTTCATATATAATTGTATACAAATTGCGCTGTGAGCAAAACGGTTAAAGCTAATGAGTTATTTTTTTCTTTGTATTGTACACTAAATTGCGATTATTTTGGTATATAACAAATTGTAAAACGATCAAAGCAACACAGAGAAAATATTATCACAAAATGATGCATGAATTCGTAACATGCAGACATAAAAGTTTTTTTTCAAAAATTCACCATAAATCGAAATATTGTGCTAGAGACTTCCTGTTTGTTGCAAAATGAAGGTAATTGGTTGAATATTACTAGACTGTAAGTGTCTTAGCTTAGAATTGCATTTTTCGACCATTTTGGTCGAGTTAAAGTTGACTGAAGGACGAATTTTTTCTATTTATCGTGACTTATATGAAAATACTTCAAAATTGATAAAAGCTACAACCATGAGTTATTTTTTGTTGTATTCTACATGAAATTGCATACATTTTCATATATAAAACTTTATGTAATGACTAATATAAAACGGTGCAAACATTACGACAAAGTGACGAAAGAATTTCTGAGATGGTTGGCGAGTTACATGCATGGACATAAGGAAAAAGTTTTTTTAAATTCACCATAAATCGAAATATTGTGCTAGAGACTTCCAATTTGTTGCGAAATGAAGGTAAATGATTGAATATTACTAGAATGTAAGAGTTTTAGCTTACAATTGCGTTTTTCGACCATTTCGGTTGAGTCAAAGTTGACCGAAGGTTGAAATTTTGGCACATCGTGATTTATATGAAAATATTTTAAAACTGATAAAAGGTACAACCATGAGTTATTTTTTGTTGTATTCTACATGGAATTGTGCACATTTTCATATATAAAACTTTATGTAACAACTAATATAAAACGGTGCAAACATTACGACAAAGTGACGAAAGAATTTCTGAGATGTTCGGCCGAGTTAGTGCGTGCGGATATAAGGAAAAAGTTTTTTTCAAAAATTCACCATAAATCGAAATACTGTGCTAGAGACTTCCAATTTGTTGCAAAATGAAGGTAAATGATTGAATATTACTAGAATGTAAGAGTTTTAGCTTACAATTGCGTTTTCCGACCATTTCGGTCGAGTTAAAGTTGACCGAAGGTTGAAATTTTGGCACTTATCGTGATTTATATGAAAATATTTCCAAACTGATAAAAGCTACAACCATGGGTTGTTTTTTGTTGTATTTTACATGAAATTGCACACATTTTCATATATAAAACTTTATGTAACGGCTAATATAAAACGGTGCAAATATTATGACAAAATGATGATAGAATTTCTGAAATTTTCAGCCGAGTTACCGCGCGGACGTAAGGAAAAATTTTTCAAAAATTCACCATAAATCGGAATATTGTGCTAGAGACTTCCAATTTGTTGCAAAATGAAGGTAAATGATTGAATATTACTAGAATGTAAGAGTTTTACCTTACAATTGCGTTTTTCTACCATTTCGGTCGAGTCAAAGTTGACCGAAGTTTGAAATTTTTTGTAGTCGACGTACGGTACGTCCACTTGTCACCCGACAGACAATTTTAGTCGACTTACGATACGTCCAGTCGGCGTTCAAGGGTTAATTAGTAAAAGTAATAATTTCTCTCTCTGTTTTACTGAGATGAGAGAATTTTTATTGTACATGTATGTGTTTATTTGTATTGTAGATAAATAAATTTTTACTTATAATAAGTACTAATTTTCAAATAATAATAATAATAATAATAATAAAAATAATAATAATAACTATAATTGCAAAGTTCGTATGTGATACGTACTGTAAACAAACAAATTCTTTCCCCTTATCTTTTGAGAAGCGGCTTGAATGCAAAGTTGTCAGACATGTCACTTGAACATGACAAGAAAGAGGAATGTTGCTGATTAGTGGGTCAAAGATTTCTTATGTAATTCTCTCTCTCTCTGTCCGTAATAATCCATAAAAAATTTCACTTTTAAGTAAGGACAACTGTTGTCTCTCTCTCTCTCTCTCGTTCGTAGTTAGCGCAACCTACATATTACTGTTTCTCTGTATGTCTCTACCTGTACAGTACATAATTTTAAACTGATCTAATTTTACCTGTACCATCTACAAACTGTAAATTTGCCGTTCTAAAACATAGAGACAGGGCATTTCAGGACAAAGGGAAAGAGACAGAATAAAGAAGCTTTTAAAAATGGATTTGAGAAGGCTTCTAAAAATAGACTGGTGGAATGGGGGAGAGAGATATAGTATACTAATCTTTACACTCTCCTATATTCTTACGTCAACCATTTATTTCTTTTTTTAAGGGAAATGTATTAAGCTAACTTTTAAATGAAATTACAGTAACTTTAATTTCATTTAAAAGTTAGTTTCATACTGAATTTACTTCTTTTGATATCTAATGTAAGAATAATCTCTCTCTCGCTCTCTCTTGTGTTATTCTTTCAGTGCATGATTTACGATTTTTCGTTATTATTTTGTGTAGTTGTCTTAAAGGTAAACTGATGCTATGAAATTATGTTTTTCTTGTTTTGTTAAAAAATTTCACTGCTTTTGTATTATGTTGTGTCTAATTTCCAAATTGATGTTTTTTTTGTCCAGTTCTTTCAATAACGTTTAGTACATTTGCAGGGTGTAGTGTGATTAGAAATTTGATGCCATGTTGCCATGGCTGCCAAACACAGTGTTAAAGTGTTTTTTTTTTTTTTTTTTTTTTTTTGCTGTTGTGTTCGCATTTCTTGTTGTGAGTGCAAAGCAGGACTTGTTGTTTTAAAACCTTTTATTTTATTTTTTTTTTTTTTTGGTATTGATCTGTTTCTAGGGGTGATTGTTTTGAATTTTTTTTTTTTTCTCGAAAATTATGTTGTTGTAAGACGTGTTCAATTCACCTGTAAATTTGGCTTGTACATGTGTCTGCTGGCCCTATTAAAATAGTTCATTTTAATTAGTTTAAACCAGTAACAATGCAGTACGAGGCTCGCAACTGAATAGTGCAGAGACATTAGCTTTGCAGGGACGCAAAGGGCTTGGGGAGGGAGTGATGAACCATTCCGGAAAGTTCATAACAATTTCCCGAGATCTCAAATTGTGTGAGCTGTAGTGGCGAAGTAAGACAAGGAGACACTGTGCTGTTCCAATGGCCAGGGCGCGGGAAACACACATCCCCCAAATATCCCCAAAAAGCCGTTAACTTTTGGCGTGGATATTTCTGACCTATGAGTGGTCAGATATCCCTGGTAGGAGAAATCAACCAACATCCTACCTGAGGGGGAAATGTAGGGGGTAAGAGAAATGTCCCGCGTGCCCACGCTAGGCCGTCGTTGGGAGGATTTGGGCTCTGGCACTTGGAGGGCAATGACGTGTTATTGCTCATTGTCTTGCACTATTCCGTCGTTGTGGCTGGTTACCGCTAAGTTACTGTAATTTTTAGTTTCATTAGATACTCGGGCCCTTGTGTAAGTTTTAGATAATACAGATTACTGTTAAATTTATTCCATGTCTTATTTAAGTATGACCAACAGTACTGCAGCCAAACCAGTGTACATAGACCCCATGAGAGGTGGGGTCATATATATATATATATATATGTATGTATATATATATATATATATATATATATATATATATATATATATATATATATATATATATATATATATATATATATATATATATATATATATATATATATGTCTTTCAGTCAAGAAACATGCCAAGCACCATTTTTAAAATATTGAGGATATCCCAATTGAAAATTGGCAATTTTCAATCGTGAGTTACTCTGTAAATATAATAGCTAGTAGCCTCATTTTTTTAAATAGCAAATTTTATGCACAATACAGCTAACATAAAATATTTTCAATACGATATGTAGTTTTTTGGCAGTTGTGTGAAAACCTAACCTGACACCCTAATTTTGTATGTATTTTCCCCTTTATAAGCCAATAAATGAGTTATAAACACATGTTTGTTGTATTAAATACCCTATCTATGCATGAAATATGTCTGTAATGTGTTTAGTAATGTTTTAACACAAATATGCTGGGGTCAGTTGCCTGATGTGCCCTCAAATTTTCCACATTAATAAATTTCACTTCCTACACTGTAATCGGGATCATCAGAGAACTCAAAATCACTATCCCCTTGCCCGCCACTAACACGCATACGCCTTTTCTTACCCTAACACTCCCGGTAAGGCTTTCTTCACCAACACTAATGGCAGTATTGTCACCAACACTAGGTTCACCTTCATTTTCCCCTTTATTACCCTCTACATTCCCTTCAAAATTACCCTGCTTTTTGACGCTTTGATTACTAGAGAGAGAATCTGACACAATATCAATCAACTGAGTAATCTCCATATCGACATTTTCATCACTTTCTTCAGACAAACTTTGGTAATCATGGAAAGCATGGCCGTAAAAACTATTAACAGGTAACTTTCCATCACTGTCTCTCACTGGCTTTTTCTTTGTTAATAACTGTTTACCCTTCTCTTTTTTGCCCCAAAACACACCACGACGCTTTCCTGTCATATGATAATCTTATTAATCCACAACACTTATTATTAATCACGACTTCGGCGAAATAATCAGACGATCCCGCAATCACCACGTGAAACTGCATGTTGTGTTTATAAAGTAACGCCTTCTATGTCAGCTGATGCTGTATGGTGAAGCTGATTGGTCGAAGGCGCTGTGACATAACGCACATCTTTCTCGACTGAAGAAAAGCCACCAGACAAGCGCCATAAGCTAGCGTGGTTCTGGAGGTGTCATTTTACTTCACGGAACTACGTCCCGTTTCGGGAGCCTCGAGAAAGTAGTCCAACCTACATCTGCGAGAGGTGACAATAGGGTGGGTTTGGACAACAAATAGACCATATTGGAGGGTGGTGTTGACATGTTTCTCGATGGATCTGTGATGTACAGTACAAGGATAAAACCAGTGAAAAATAAAATAAAAATACTTTGGCCCAGGATGGCACTTGGTATGTTTCTCGACTGAAATGCTCATATATATATATGTATATATGTATTTGTATATGTTTTTAGGATTACCTCAATCAACAGCAGTCAGATAATATACCAGCAACATTTTAGTCTATAACTGGCTCATGATAAGCATTTCCCAAATATATATATATATATATATAAAATCTTATATATATATATATATATATATATATATATATATATATATATATATATATATATATATATATATATACGAGGGTAAGTCAAAAGTTCCAGGAAAAATTGTTGAATGATGTATTTACACAGGAATGAAACAACCCAAATACTTGGTAAACAATTATCTGTGTGAAACCAGGAAAATTATTGAAGCTTTGCAACAAGTTTATGGAGATTCTTCTCCATCTAAATCAGTTGTTTATGATTGGATAAAGCGATTTAAGGATGGTCGGGAGGACCTCAAAGACAACCCAAGAGAGGGAAGACCATCGACTGCAAAAAATGAAAGAATTGTGGCTTTGGTGCAGAATCTAGTGGATGAAGATCGTCGGATTACTATCGATATGATAGCTAATGAAACTGGGATCTCCCATGGTTCCGCATTTTCAATTTTAAATGAAAATCTTGGTTTTGAGTAAACTTTCAGCACGTTGGGTCCCAAAAGCGTTTGCGCGAAGACCAACTGCATCAAAGAGCTGAACTTTCTCTTGCAGTTTTAACGAAGATTGAATCAAATGAATCAGAGTTTTTTGACCAGATTGTTACTGGAGATGAAACTTGGATCCATCAATATGACCCAGAAAGTAAAATTCAATCAAAGCAATGGTTACCAAGAGGTTCAGCTGCACCAGTGAAGTTCAAAGTGGCGAGATCTGCCCAGAAGGTTATAGCAACAGTGTTTTGGGACTCCAAAGGAGTGATTTTGACTGATTTCCTTGAAGGACAAAAAACAATCACCGGGAACTACTACAAAGGTGTTTTGCAAAAACTGAAGACTGCATTGGCTAAAAAACGTCGAGGAAAGTTGCACCGCAGAATTTTGTTCCATCAAGATAACGCTCCAGCATATTCATCAAGGGTTGCAAGAGAAGTCCTACGGAAATTTAGGTGGGAAACTTCCACATCCTCCTTATAGTCCTGATCTTGCTCCTTCAGATTTTTTCCTGTTCTCAAAACTCAAGGAACACTTAAGAGGAGTCCGGTTTGAATCTTTGGATGCTGCTAAACATGCAGTTTCAACATGGTTTAATAGAAAGGCCCCAAATTTCTACAAAGAAGGGTTGCAGAGGTGGAAACAGCGCCTTGAAAAGTGTATAGAGTTAGATGGTAGATATGTAGAAAAATGATGTTTGAATTTCCTTAAATAAAGAGTATATTGAATTTTTCCTGGAACTTTTTGACTTACCCTCGTATATATATATATATATATATATATATATATATATATATATATATATATATATATATATATATATATATATATATATATATATATATATATATATATATATATATATATATATATGCATATATAAACATACATGTATGTGTATATACAGTATATGTATATATGTATGTATATGTACATATTATCTATATATATATGTATGTATGTATATATATGTGTATATATATGTACTGTATATGTGTATATATATATGTATATATGTATGTATGTAATTGTATATGTATGTACAGTCACTCAAAAATGTTTTGCAACATGTTCCAGAAGTTCTCGTTCACCTAACCGTAATTTGTTCTTTTGATATTTACAAGGAAATGCAATTCTCTTATTTGATTTTGGTTATTAATCATACAGTTAACAATATAAAAAAGAATGGCGAGTGAAAAATTCATATTACGAGAAATGACGAAAAATTTTGAAAAATTTCACTTCAGATGATTGGGCAAAAGAGTCAAAGAAGAAACTATATTTTGAATCCAGATAAAAGCTTATTGACTAATAAAATAATATTGAATAATCATCAATGAAATTACTTATAAAGAAAGAAAGAAAGAATTCAACCATTATCGTTGTCAAAAACAAAAAAGAAAAAATCTCAAAACGTCTTATGTTATTGTGTGACTCCACATTTGAGCAGGAAAGTTAAACTAAACTGTCTCGTCACTTGCACAGATAAGATGGGCAACAGACTCAACCACACCACAATCATTAGCTTGCATAAGACTAATGTTTCTATCGTAGATATTGCTCGGCAGCTTAGCGTAAATAAAATAACCATGTATAGAAGGATACAACAACAGAGAGAACGAGGAAATATGATAAATCCATTGTAAAAAGTGGAGGATGACCCCATTGTTGCACTGCTATCATCGGATGATCACTGAAGGAGGAATCAAGGATATCCGCCTAACTCCCCTGACAACCAGTGTTGCTATAAAGAGAGAACACTACGCTCTCTCTTCAAGTTGCTGCTCAAACCATTCGTAACAGGCTACATGAGACCCAGATATTATTTCATCATATTCCTGCCAAGAAAAACTTCATATCAGAGAAACAAAGGATAGAGGTTAGGGTTTGCGTTATAATATAATCCAGTGGCGATGATTTCTGTAAGTCATCTTTTTGCAATGAGGAGAGACATTCTCCACTGATGAGCATGGTAGTCTTCTTCACTGCTGGCATTTAGCATTAACTAAATTAATGTTGAACTTCTTGCTAATTTTAATTCTTTAGAAAATTAGGTAATAAGAAATACAAAAATAGGCGTTATATATTTAGTTAACTTCATAAGAGGCATCAAAATGATAGGCCTAAGTAGCAATGAAAGAAATGAGAAAATATACATGATAATGGCATCTTATATATATATATATATATATATATATATATATATATATATATATATATATATATATATATATATATATATATATATATATATATATATATATATATATATATATATATATATATGTATATATATATATATATATATATATATATATATATATATATATATATATATATATATATATATATATATATATATATATATATATATATATATATATATATATATATATATATATATATCTAGTGTGTGTGTATTATATTCTATGTATCACAAAAATAGGCGTGAAATCTGTTAGCCTAGTTCAGTATATGTTATATTAAGTTTCACTAGTTCACAACATACATAGGATTAGTCATTAAAAAATTTGATTAATAATAATGTGCAAGCAAATTTTTACAAAAGTCGTATTTGTTGATGTTAATAAGACTAATAGTTCAACTTATAACAGTCGTAGGCCTATGTTTAACAAAGTTCACACATATGAAGGAGATAAAACTACGATAGTGATGGCAGTTGGAGATGAAAATATTAAAACATAAGAACAGCGATGAGTTCTGAAGTATTACTTGTATAGTAACATCCTTTAGTTAAGTAAGGTATGACAACAGTAAGCAGCATCAGAAAAAGCCCTGTTTAGGGGAAACTGCAGGTAATTTCTCGGACCCACCACTAGTGTTCAGTTGTTTCATGCACTTACAACTGAGTTGCCAAATAGTGCCAGATGTCGTTATTATAAGCTGTTGTCCGAAAAGTTTTGAAGTATGTTGCAAAACATTTTTGAGTGATTGTACAATCATTCAAAAATGTTTTGCAACATACGTCAAAACTTTTCAGACAACAGCTTATAATAGTGACATCTGGCGCTATTTGGCAACTCAGTTGTAAGTACATGAAACAACTGAACACTAGAGGTGGGCCCGAGAAATTACCTGCAGTTTCCCTTAAACAGGGCTTTTTCTGATACTGCTTACTGTTGTCATACTTTACTTAATTAAAGGATGTTACTATAATACTTCAGAGGTCATCGCTGTTCTCATGTTTTAATATTTTCATCTCCAACTGCCATCACTATCGTAGTTTTATCTCCTTCATATGTGTGAACTTTGTAGACATAGGCCTACAACTGTTATAAGTTGAACTATTAGCCTTATTAACATCAACAAATACGACTTTTGTAAAGATTTGCTTGCACATTATTATTAATTAAATTTTTTAATGACTAATCCTATGTACATTGTGAACTAGTGAAACTTAATATAAAATATACTGAGCTAGACTAACAGATTTCACGTCTATTTTTATAATACATAGAATATAATCGTGCATGCGCACACACACACACACACACATATATATATATATATATAATGCCGTTATCATGTGTAATTTCTCATTTCTTTCACTGCTACTTAGGCATATCATTTTGATGCCTCTTATGAAGTTAACTGAATATATAAAACCTATTTTTGTATTTCTTATTATCTAAGTTTCTAAAGAATTAAAATTAGCAAGAAGTTCTACATTAATTTAATTAAGGGGATCGGCCGCCTAAAAAAACCCAATAATCTTTAAAAAATTCGATTTGCTGAAAAAAATTCTATGGCTTCGTATAGGGTTGAAGAATGTGTCCACGAAATATTATGCTAAAATTTGCCATATTTCTCTAGTTATGGCCTAAAATGTAACAATAACTATATACCCATAAAACACCAGTAGCACAAATGATTTAGTCTGGTATAGTTTTTGCGATATATATTACGAAAACTTCCTTTGAAATGAAATGTATAATGTCAATAATATCCTACTCGGCACCTTTTTAGTTATTCCTAGCCATGACAACGCATTACGTCATACCATGACGCCGACTGTGGCCGAGAGTTGCCTATAAACTTCCAAGCTAGAAGGACACGTTTTTCATGCTCGCTAGCCTTGACTGAACTCTGTATTTTCTGCGGTGTTTTTTTTTCACCGTGCCTAAAAGGTCCAAGAGTTCACTTCATGCTTCTAGAATGCGGAAAAGCCAAGTGGAAAGTCCAAGCGAGAAGTAGAAGAAAGAGTTCAAGAAATTAGTGCCATAGAGGGAATGGGCGACGGAGAGAGAGAGCTGTCGCCCATCAAGCGGCGCAGGCAGCGATCTCTGCTGACCAGAGACCAACCACATCCACCCCTAAACGCCTTTTTATTTGTTCGTCACTACCAAAGGGCAAAGACATTTTAGAAAAAGAAAGCAGTAGCTCGGAGGCTGATATTATAGACGATCCTGAAAATAAAATGATCATAATAAGTGAAGCAAGACTTGATGAATTACTTGAATCACGAATCCCTAATTGTGAATGTAAAGTAATTCCCAGGATCCATTTGGCAAGGGATGGATTCGAGACACTAATAAAAAGTGTAGGCAACTATGATACCCTAGAGTAATACCTTGCAGCAAGATCAGACAGGGGGGGACCAGGAACCTAAAATTTATAAGAATGTGTCTTAGGCACATAAATAATCAATTAATATTCTTATTTATAATCATTTTGCATTAATTAATACCCAAAAATAAAAATTAAAACCATAGAATTAATTGTAACACAGTCTTTGAAGTCCCTTTTACTTTTTTTATGTAACTAAAACTTTGAAGGCCCGTTTCTCAAAACATAAGTTTTTCGCCTTTAAAATGCATCTCCTCCCTTAGTATTGGACCAATCTAAATGAAATTTTAAATATAACATGGGGAAACATGGTAGATTAAAACAAAGCCGGGGATTTTTAATATTTTGAGTTTCTGATTTTTGGCAATTTTTTTTTCTGTAATTTTTCCGGGAAAATTTCATTAAAAAAAAAAAAATTCATATCTCGAAAAATAATTGAAAAATAAAAAATCCCCGGCTTTGTATCGAAGGTCCATATGTGTTTTATACGTGGTTCAAATCTCATCCCTTAAAACCAAAAAGCAAAGGAGGAGATGCATTTTGAAAATGGCCATTTTTGGCCGAAAAATGCTCTGGCGTCACAAAACCTAAGGTCACTGAACAAAAATTTTTTCCCCAGAAGTTCCACACAATATCCTTTAACAAACCCCCTATATATCAACAACCTGTCGTTAAAAAAGTCGGAAACCGGCTGATCCCCTTAATGCTAAATGCCAGTAGTGAAGAAGACTACCATGCTCATCAGTGGAGAATGTCTCCTCCTCATCGCAAAAGATGACTCTTACAGAAATCATCGGCCACTGGATTATAATGCAAACCTTAGCCTCTATCCTTTGTTTCTCTGATATGAGTATGATGAAATATCTTGGTCTCATGTAGCCTGTAAAGCCCCGTACACACTATGCATCATGTATCAGCCACGTGATGCAGTAGTGGCGTTGAATAAAATCACTAGCGGCCAAACTGTACTGCAACACTGCTCACTTGTTCTCGCGCGACAGTTGTGGTGAAAATAAATGCCTGTAAATGGCAGATGAGGTTCTCCACAAGAGATGAGTAGCGTTCGATTCTCAGTTCTCTTAAATGGCTAGAAAATAATAACATCTCACTACTCTGCACAGTGTGAAAGTCATAAAACAGCCGTGGTATATGGTTTGTAACCCCACATCGTGTATTTCTATGCATCTTCCTGGTTTAAATGTATATTAATGTGGTGCAGAAGATAAGGAATGTGTGATAGCTGATGGGTTTAAGAAGGGAAGCTGCCTGGTTTGGCACTGAGTGAGATAGAGGTGAAAAAAAAAAAAAAAAGGCATTTTGTGTAGGAATGGTAAGGATAAAGGGTCAGTGTGTTGAGGATAGCTGAAAGTGTACAGCTTGGGAAGTTGTATTGATTGTGGAATCAATGAAACTCTGGGCAAGGATTATACATATGTGTTAGTATGAAGATTGTATGGGGTAAGATTGAGCCTGACAAAAGGGAAAGTTCTAATAGAGAATGTGTGTGGGCCAGGACTGAAATAGAATCAGAGTACAAGAGTTTCTTGAAGAGTTTGAATCTGTGCATTGCAGGTTTTTAGAGCATGCCAGTGCACAAATACGTAAATGAGAAAGAGATGGCATATTCGGAAGGCAGAGCTCTTGGGGTACATGAGATAAGAGCCTGTAGAAATATGTTCGGAAAAGGAATTCATTAGAAAACGATTTTCAAGGAAAAATATTTACAAAATATGCATTTGAGAGAAAATTAGCTTCTTACTACCTTTTTTTTTTTATTTTCAAGATAAAGTCAGTCGGCAGTGAGTGACTTTAGGTTTAGGAAGAGGGAATAAGAATGGTGAAAACAGGAAATGAGAAACTTAGTGGAAAAAGAAATTGCAAGACTGATTGGAAGGCTGTGCAGGAATACAGGAGGATAGATCAGGTCCTCAGGAGGAAGGTGAGAAAAAGAAAGAGGTCTCGTAACGAAAATTAAAAGAAAGGTAGTATAAGGATTTCAGCAGGAAAAATAACTTCCGAAAGAAAGTAAATGCAGATAAGGTTAATGAGCAAATGGATTTCAGAATAAAAATGCGACTAAATGCAGATAACGTTAATGAGCAAATGGATCTCAGAATAAAAATGCAATTCAATAAAATGTGATTGAGCCATCGGCGCTGGAGCTGAGCGGACATGCTGAGCAGACGTCCTCCCACTCTGAGTGCAAATGCATCACTGCGCAGCCACATGAAATCGGTCCGGCCCGTCAACACTCTCGTGATGCAGCGTCGAGTTGAAAAACCGGTTTTTCAACACATCCGTTCAACACTGCGCGCATCATGATGCATAGTGTGTATGGGGCTTTACGGATGGTTTGAGCAGCAACTTGAAGGGAAAGCATAATGTTCTCTCTTTATAGCAACACCAGTTGTCAGGTGAGTTAGGCGGAGCTCCTTCAGTAATCATCCGATGATGATACTAACAGTAGTGTAACAATGGGGTCGTCCTCCACTTTTTACAATGAATTTATCATATTTTATTGTTCTCTCTGTTGTTGTCTCCTTCTATACATGGTTGTTTCATTAATGCTAAGCTGCCGAGCAATATCTACAATAGAGACATTAGTCTTATGCAAACTAATGATTGTGGTGCGGCTGAGTCTGTTGCCCACCTTATCGGTGCGAGTGATGAGACAATTTAGTTTAAGTTTCCTGCCCGAATGTGGAGTCACACGATAACATACGACGTTATGAGATTTTTTCTTTTTTGTTTTTGACAACAATAATGGTTGAATTCTTTCTTTCTTTATTTATATATAATTTCATTGATGATTATTCAATATTATTTTATCAGTCAATAAGCTTTTATCTGGATTCAAAATATAGTTTCTTCTTTGACTCTTTTGCCCAATCATCTGAAGTGAAATTTTTCAAAATGTTTTGTCATTTTTCGTAATATGAATTTTTACTCACCATTCTTTTTTATATTGTTAACTGTATGATTAATAACCAAAATTGAATATGAAAATTACATTTCCTTGTAAATATCAAAAGAACAAATTACTGTTAGGTGAACGAAAACTTCTGGAACATGTTGCAAAACATTTTTGAGTGACTGTACATATGTATAACTGAATCATGAAAATATGGAAACGTGATGAATATATAAATAAAGATAAAGTTCACAAAGGAAAGTGAAACACTGGAGTGCTGCGAGGCCTTTTGACTGTGTCGTCCTTTACTTCAAGAAATCTTTTGGAGTCCGCTATAATCCAGCTTACTTCCAACTGTAATTTTAACCTTAGCCCTGGCATGTATTATTTGGGCCCCTGAATTAGAAGAATGTTCAAGAATGACCTAAAAGATAAAATCAGACTTAATTACAAATTAGTTACCTTATATGTTTTCTATGTATTCGTACGTTTAATACAATTTTTTATTTGTAAAAATGTTCAAAAATTGTTAGTTTCAAAAAAAAGAATTATTTTGTTGTACTAATATTTTTTGGTGGTCAGTCACCCCCCTGTATAATCTTTTAATTGTCCTGTCCCTGAGCTTAATGGTTGATCCTAATCCTTTGTAAAGCCTCTTAAATATTTAACCCTGTTTTGGCAGTTCTACTAGTTTTTCAATTGTGTTGGATTCCAGGTACATATTTTTCCTTTGTAGTCCCCATCTGTCATTTATATGAGTTTTATTTGTAAACTTACTTTTATATTTCTTCAGTCTGCTAAGTAAAGGATGACAGAGTCAAAAGGCCTCGCAGCACTCCAGTGTTTCCCTTTCCTTCGTGGATTTTATCTTTATTTATATATTCATCACGTTCCATATTTTCGTGATTCAGTTATACATACATACATACATACATACATATATACAGGCGGTCCCCGGTTTACGACTAACCGAAAATCGTCGTAAGCCGGAAAATCGTCGAAAATCGTCAAAAATCATAAGAAAACCTTACTTTTAATTGCATTGAAAACGATAAACTGCATTATTATTGAGTTTTACATCAAAAAAACCTTCAAATTATGATTATTCTGCCATTTTGGGGCCATATTTCTTCCATATCGGATCGTGACGCACGCGTTAACCCCGAACATGCGTCGTAAGCCAGGAAATAATTTCTGATGAATATATTTGAAAAGCGTCAGTAACCTCGAACGTCATCGGATATCAGTAAACCGGGACTGCCTGTATATATATATATATATATATATATATATATATATATATATATATATATATATATATATATATACACACACACACACACACACAGTACTGTATACAGGCAGTCCCCGGTTATTGGCAGGGGGTTCTATTCTGACAGCATGACGATAACCGAAAATCGGCGATTTTCGGCGCTTATTGCTGAAAATCACTGATTTTCAGTTACCGGCGCCGGTTAGTGTATATTGGCGACTCTAAGTGCCAAAAATTGCAAATTTTTGTCACTAGACAAGCGCAGTAAAACTGGATCGCCGATAACCGAGTCCGCCGATAACCTGGGACTGCCACACACACACTGGTGAAAATTTTAACAAAGTGCAAAAGGCAAAGAAAAAGGAGATTTAAAATTTACAATGTTCCCACGCTCAGTCTTTTGTCCAATAGATGTAGTAGTATGGTTATCTAACAATGCATGAGCCACCTGGAACCTTAGAATGTCTTTGAGCCTGGGACATGGAATGATGAATGCTGCTGGTGTGGTCCCAGAGAGAGGAATGGTTGCTACTGGAGGTGTATCCTCTGTTAAATGAACAGTCAGTGTTAGAAGGTACAGTACATCACATGTGCAAAAGCAAGCACTGCAGGCATACACACACAAGTACAAAATAACATAAATCATTAAAAATATGAAAATGTTCTGATTTACAGGAACTATTGGATGGATATGGAATTTTGGCTGAGAAGCTAAGCACTGTGGTTACTTCAGCCATTCAGTGCTAAAGGAAGAGAAACGAGTGAGTTGGAGCACTTGGACAAACTAGAAAACAAATGAGAAGTACTGTATAAAGGTCTCATGGTGGAAAGGAAAAGTATATCTTAGTTTAACCAGACCACTGAGCTGATTAACAGCTCTCCTAGGGCTGGCCCGAAGGAGTAGATTTATTTTTACGTGGCTAAGAACCAATTGGTTACCTAGCAATGGGACCTACAGCTTATTGTGGAATCTGAACCACATTATAGCGAGAAATGAATTTCTATCACCAGAAACAAATTCCTCTTGTTCTTCACTGGCCGGTCGGAGATTCGAACTCATGGTGGAACAGGGAGGAAATCCCAGTTGCATGAAGTTCTGTACTGTTTAGAGAGGTTGGACAGTAAAACTAAAAAAGGAAGTGGGAATGCAGGTAGAGTAAAAGGCTAAATATTGGGAACAGCTAAGGGATGAAGAGCCATACAAACTACTACCTTTCTAAGGAATTAGTAATTTTCACTTAATCAGCTGAAAATAATAGTTATTAAGTAACAATTATGGACAGCAAACATACTTGGTGGCAAAAAATACAAAAATTTGTATGAAAATAATGGAATACTGAGAAAAATGTATGAATACTGCCTACCAAGTGATAATTAAATGACAAATTTTAAAAAATTTGTATTTTTCATAACTTACAAACCTGAGGTCTTTACATACGGGGGAAAATCTCACAGCGCAAGCTGGAACCAGTTTAAAAATAGAACAAGTTTGGTGGCAGGAGTGCATTAGCCAATGGGGAGAGAGAGTAGGCAGAGCCTGACCCCTTTCCCCTTCACATACGCCATGACGCCTCAGTTATCTTCCAGCCCAGGTGACTGAATGAGGGGTGGCTTGAGGTGGGCCATGTACGAAAAGACCTCAGGTTTGTAAGTTGTGAAAAATACAAACTTTTTAAAAATTTGTCATTTGTTCATACACAAAACAAACCCTCAGTCTTTACGTATGGGGAGACTCACTTTTGGTGGATGGATAAAGTAAGCTTTAGAGCCTACTGGTGGTTCAGCTCACCTGGGCTCACTTCCAGGTCAATTGTTAGAGCATAGGAAGGAGTTGTATGCCTCCGATCTCTTAAATGAAAGATTACTCAACAGCCAGACATCTGGGCTTTGACACACTGGGAACTTCAGTCTACAATGTGTCTAGGAAGAAAGGAAAAGAACCTGTAATTATTTGAAACAACAAAACTAATGGTAGCTATTGACCTTTTTCTATTGTCAATTCCTCTCTTCCCTTGTAAGAGAGAAGGTAGGACTTGCTTCTGTTTTCTAGAATTTGTATTGTGTAGGTACAACCATAATATAGAAAATAGAATGGGTGCCCACTCACTTGTATCTAGCCAGTTTCAGCAATTGATGGCTCAATTCTCTCCACTGCCTACCGGAGGAGGAGAAAAAGAAAGAGAAAGGAAGAAGGCCAGTCATCCCATTCCCTCTCACTTTCACAACCAACATCTTAGGCAAGATACAATATGTCCCGCTTGGGACACTGGATGAGCTAAACAACTTGTTGAGCAGCCACCACCAGACCCAAGGAAAAAGTGTCCAAGGACCTATGGGTAGACGGCGGTGAAGGTCATCTGACAAATCCATGTACCAGCCTTCACCACCCTTTGAACAGACAAGTTCTTCCTGAAAGTGATGGAAGGGCCAAAGCCCCTAACATCATAAGCTCTTTCCTGCACTGTATTGGCATCTGCATTTGAAGAAGGCCTGTATATTCGTCTAATTACTTCACATAGACAAAAGGAGGTGGTGTTTTTTGGACACTTCCTTCTTGTTCCAGCCTGTGCTAACAAAACGTTTTTGACACTCAGGCCTGAGATGTCGAGTCCTTTTCAGATAGCCTCTTAGTACCCTAACAGGACATAAAAGTAACTCCTCTGGATATTATCAACAGTCTCCCAGGGAGGGCATCGAAAAGGACTCGAATCTGTCATCGGGAACCAAAGGATTCTGAGTCTTAGATACAAATTCTGGGACAAATTCGAAGGCTACCGACCCCTACCTTGACTGTTTAACATTAAAAGAGGCCACTAAGTTCCCTTACTCTCTTCGCTGAGGCCAAGGCCATAAGAATAGCATCTTAAGGGTCAAATCTCTGTCTGATGAGCCTTGTAAGGGTTCATATGGTGCACAAGTAAGGCTGCTAAGGACCAGGGTCAAATCCCAGTTAGGAGACTCAAGTTCTCTTGGGGAACAGAACTGTTTGAAATTTTTGAGGAGCACAGAGATCTCCCATAGGGAGGAAATAGCCCTAGAGCAGCCCTGTAGCCCTTAATGGCCGACACAGAAAGTAGCTTCTCCCTATGGAGGAATATGAGGAAGTCAGCTACTTGCTGAAGATTTCCTGAGATAGCCACACATCTCTGTTGCTGCACTGTGAGAAAAGTCTCTCGCTTGCAAGAGATACTGGATAGTCTCCATCCGTGAAAAGACAGGGACCCTACAGATTGATGAAGCCTCTTGATGTGAGGTTGGCAAAGGAGTTTGTGCCGGGGGAAACTCTCTCAGTGCCTCGGTCAGCAGGGTCAGCAGGTCAGGATACCACTCGGTGTGTGGCCACAAGGGACCCACCAGGGTCATTCTGAGGTTCTGAGATATCATTACCCTATTGATTTACCGGACAAATCAGGCAAAAGGGAGGAAAGAAGTAAATGTCCAGATTGTCTCAAGGATGTTGCAGAGCATCTTCTGCCACATCCCAAGGATCTGGAACGACCAAACAAAACACCTCCAGTTTCTTGTTGTATTGAGTAGTGAAAAGATCTATCATTGGCCTTCCCCACAGATAGAACAACCTTTCTGCTACCTCCAGGTGTAGTAACCACTCTATCCCCAACACTTGATCTTGACGACTTAGCTTATCTGCCAATACATTCCTCTTGCCTGGAATGTATCTGGCTGAAAGGTTCATTGAGTGAGTCACTGCCTACTCGTGCAGTTGTGCCGCCAATTTGTGAAGTTAACGGGAGACTAGTCCCCCGTTTGTTGACATATGCTACCACTGTGGTATTGTCAGCCATTAACACCATGGAGTACCCCTTCACCCAATCCTGAAGAGCTAAGAAAGCCGCCTTTAGTTCCAGGACGTTAATGTAAAGCTGTTTGTCTTAGTGATCCCACACACCTAAAGCCAGAAGATCTTCCATGTGTGCCGCCCAACCCTCGTTCGTAGCGTCTGACAACAAAAGAATCTCTGGAGGGGAAGCGTGAGAGGGCACTCCCATGGTCAGGTTCCTGTCGTCCAGCCACCATGCCAAGTCCTGTCTCACTTCCTTTGAGAGAAGAACTTGGGAGAAGGGAGAATCCTTCGATGGGGACCAAGATTCTTTCAATCTCCACTGAAGGGATCGAAGGTGGAGACGTCCGTGAGGAACGAGCTTCTCCAGGAACAGCAGGTGGCCTAGAACAACCTGCCGCTGACGTGCTGCTTGTTTGTCTGGAAAGGAAGGACTGTACAATGGTCTTGAACTTATTGATGCGTGGATCGGATGGAAAGACCCTTACTGCTGCTGTGTTTATTAGCATGTCCAGGTACAATGTTCTTTGGCTGGGCATAAGATTTGATTTCTCCAAATTTATCACTATCCCTAAGCTGTGACAAAATTGGAGTAGAGTCTATGTCCTGGATCAACTTTACCTGAGAACTCGCCAGGACCAACCAGTCATCGAGGTAACCCAAAATGTGTATTCTGTGTGAATGAGCCCAAATCGATATCAAGGTGAATAATCTCATGAATGCCTGTGGGGCAATAGAATGGCTAAAGCAAAGCACCTTGAACTGATACACTGTCTCTCCCAGAATGAAGTGAAGAAACTTGCGAGATGACTGATGGATTGGAATCTGGAAGTAAGCATCCTTCAGATCTATTGTCAGTGTGAAGCTGGACTTCCTGATGGCTTGCTAGAACTGTGCAGGATGTTTACATCTTGAACTGAGTCTTTCTGATGAAAAGGTTCAGGAAAGATAGGTCTATGACCAGTCTCCAATCCCCTGATGCCTTTGCCACTAGAAAGATCCAGCTGTAGAAACCTGGGGATTGATCCTTCATGACCTTCACAGCTCCTTTTTCCATCATTACCTTCACTTCTCGGAGAGCCAGATCCTTCGGTGAGCCCTGAACATTTGTTCTTGATGGAATGACAGTTGAAAAGAGGAGAGGAAACTCGATGGGGAGTAGATATCCCACCCGCAGAACATCTACTACCCAGGTCTCCACTCTGTGCTGCTGCCAAGTTGCCCAGTGGCTCACCAGGCAACTCCCCACCAATGGCAGCGAGTGGGGAGGGGCGCCCTCTCTAGTGTTTCCCTCCTCTAGTCCTGCCTCTGCCTCCTCTCCTGGCTCTGGTAGGATGGAGCTGAAAGGGATGCTGCTGAGTTATCTTCATAACAGGTGCAGGAGAAGGCTGGTGGCACCATCGAGGACCTGTTGTGGCTTGAGATCTCTTAGGCGAAGGGTAAGTGGCAGCCTGAGATCACAGTCGAGCTACATTGGCACGTAAAGCACCAGAAGACTTAATGACATCCTGGTGGACCAGATGGTCATTATTGTCTGCTCTTTGTCTGTCCACTGCAGCCTCAACTTGTTCCTTAGGGGAGAGAGACGAAGATCCTAGAATTGTCCCAGTCCTCAGTGCCAAGGCAGAGTCAGGGCCAACAAACTTGGAGATCTTAGAGAGGGCAGCATCTCTTCTCTTTAATATCCAATTAACCCACATGTATGCTGTTAGGTGAGCCAAATAAGAAAGTCTTGCCACTGGACTGCAACCATCTAAGAAAGGTGGCAATCTCCTTGCTGTCGTTAGACATGGCAGCAGAAGAAATCTTGCCAACTGTCACTGACCACAGATCTAGACGCAAAACCACCTGGAACACTGTAGGAGCCATCAATTCCACTGTAGCCAACTCTTGGTGCGTAAAGGAGGTGCCCTCTGCCTGGATCTGATCTAAAGAAAGACCCGGGCCTGGCCAACCTAGGCCCGGATCCACCTGGCTTGTTTGCAATGCAATGTTAGGGGTTACATTACAATGTTTATGTCATGGTAGAGGAGGAGGGAGCAACTTAAATGACCTGCTAGACCAAAGAGAATTGTCCCATCCACAGATGAGAGAATTCACTTTGTTAAGAACACAGTCAGCATGGTTACAACATGGCAACTCCAAAGAGGCCTTCGTTCCTTTCTTGGACAACAAGGGCTTCGGGACCCGAAGAATAATCTGAACTGGAAGCCACAGTCTCTTTCGCTAATTTGCTGTACCACGAATGAGTTCAACAACTTCTGCATACGTAGTTAATAGTTCTTGGTTGCCTGCATCGAGAGGGAGAGGACCTTCTGCTTCCAGGCCATTCTCGATCCCACCTGTCGACCGAATCAACAGCATCCCCTGCATCATTGTACACTACTGGAGCATGGGAACAATCAAGGCCTAACATTTTTTTAGGTATACAGTGTATCGTTCTAATGAAAGAGAAGGGACACTATCTTGGTAGTGGTCGCGCCTGCGAGAACGAGGGTGTGGACTATATGTTAAAGGAGGGGGATGGCAGTGGTTGATTCCACCACTGTAAATGACTCTCGTTACGTGGAGAATGGTCACAGCCATGCGAACGAGACTGTACACTACTTGTCCTAAGAGAGAAACAGGCCCGATCACAAGAACACTTCCTCTTTACGGCTGCCAGGTCATCTTTCTTTATGGCCATGTCTTAACCATTGTTTCTTGAGCAGGACGAGCGGAAGATGACAAAATGACTGCAGCTTCTTGAGGAGGAGCTAGATCCGTAGATCTATGATCTTAGAGGACACTTCTTTTGCAGAGTGCACTGCTGCACAAGAATCAGGAACGGGGTGATGCTCATCAGTGGCTAAAGAAGAATACGTACGCCCGTGAACCTTGACAGACACATGGCTGTCCATGACTGTGTCTAACCCCAGAGGGGCTGCTGGAGACGAACCAGGAACAAACTTGGAGGCGATGATATGGCCATGATTAACTGATCAAGAATCAACTGTAGGAAACGGACAGTTGGCCTTGCTCCAGACGAAGGGCCTGCGGATCTTCTTGCAAGGAGGGGCCACGAAGTTCTTCTTCCTCCAACGCCTCCACGAAATGGAACGAACAGACAACAATGAAGATGAATGAGAAGATGAGGAAGACAGAGATCTACGACATCTCTTCTTCGATTTCTTTGTATTGGGGTGGCTGATCTTCTTCAGAACTTCAACTCTTTCCACCAGAGCTTGAAAGGAGTCAGGGGGAGTGGACATAGAAGGCCCAGGGTCGGGAACCAATGGTAGAAGCACGGCCGTAGAAACGCAAGCATAAGTCATAGACACCTTAGCTGTAGAGACTGACAAGGCAGCAGACACTGGGAGACAGGAAGACAAGAGGTGGGGCTCCCCTGGTAAGCCTAATGAAGACCAGCACTCATTGAGCTTATCTGCATCCATCCCTGAAACAAAAGTACAAGGGGAAGGTGCCTCCCTCCACACACACACACACAGAGAGAGAGAGAGAGAGAGAGAGAGAGAGAGAGAGAGAGAGAGAGAGAGAGAGAGAGAGAGAGAGAGACTCCCCCCCGCCAAAAGAACAGAGGCAACTAAATCAGTCATGAGATCTCCTGAACCCTTCCTCGGACTATCTAGAGATGAAGCAATAGAGGAGTGAGAAGGAGCGAAGTCATCCTGAGAAGAAGACACGAGAGGCAATTCTGGTAAAGGAGAGAAAGAACAAGAAGGTATAGCGGCATCTGATGCCACTGGAGGGACAAAGCCTTCCTGTGATGGAACAGCCGCTTTCCTCTTGTATCTCTTCTTCCTCCAAAACACTTCCAATGCTCCAGAGACCAATCACAACACTCTGAACAGGGGTTACTTACATTGCAATTATTTGATCTGCATCTGCTACAAGTCGAATGAGGATCAGTATCAAGAGAGGCTAGATAACAAAACCAAGGGTTGTTACCTACCCCAGGAAATTTCCCTGGGGCCTAGTCTGCTTAGGTGATTTATGGGTTTGTTTGCATCTTGAATGCAAATACACATGAAATAACACACAGATATTCACGAATATATGACAGAAACAAACAAACAAAAAACCATAACGCCAAGACGAATATGAACAGGAAGTGTGTAAAAAAGCCGGCTTCTAGCTAGAAAGGGCAGCGCACGTCTTGCGTGAAAATGGTTTGAGAGATAACTGAGGCGTCATGGCATATGTGAAGGGAAAAGAGGTCAGGCTCCGCCTACTCTCTCTCCCCATTGGCTAATGCACTACTGCCACCAACCTTGTTCTATTTTTAAACCGGTTCCAGCTTGCGCTTTGAGATTTCCCCCATACATAAAGACTGAGGGCTTGTTTCGTGTACGAACAAGCACACGGTGAATACCAAGATAGTAGAAACCAAAAAACACAAGAAATAAAGTACATAAATGATAAAAATGATCAAATATACTAAACTTACAATGCAAAGTAGCAAAGACAAGCTATCTTATCCTTGGCATACAGCACAGTAGAGAACATCAGTTAAGAAGGTTAGCACAAGCGAAACCTACCTGACAGCGCAGATAAGATAAAAATAGCTAGATAGCATACTGCTAAGTTTCTGACACAAAAAGTTAAGAAAAATGCAAAAATAAATAAAACCTCGAAAACAGAAAATATAACTGAGATCTTGATATCTGTGAAATGAACAAAAAATTCTCTGGAAAAATAAAAACTTTTCCAACAATTTACAGTTGGCTGCCACCAAAAGACTGTGAACCATAAGAAAACTGGCAACAGACTGACCTGCTAAAGCACAAAAACTAAACTTTTATTATTTGCTTAGAAGAAAGAAGCAATAAAAGGAGGACAAGAATAATGAATAAGCTAAAAAATAATGAAATGTCAGTTAAGGTAATGCTGGGAACTTGCGACCCTACAAACAAGCTTGGGATATCTGGACAGCACTGTCTACTCACAAAATGTGAGGTGGGTGATTGTACCACTGGTTCTAGGTGGGTTTTAGATAAAAGACTTGAAGTCTGGGGACATTTGAAATTGCAACTGTATGACAGACAGGCTGTGATGAAACAAACATAAACAGTGATGATGGTGAAGATTCTTACTTCAGCAAATTCATATGCTGCTTTTTCTACGAATTCCTTTTCTGACCAAACATGGGAGCGAGGACCAATCTTCCTGCTTTCTAATGCACCAACAGCTATTGCTATTAAATAAGCAGGTATTGGAACTGGCTGTCGAAATCTGCAAGATAATGTTACAAATTAGACAAATTAAGAATCCCAAAGACAATAAAATACTTTATAAACCTTTACGTATAAATTCCAATACTGTAATGTTTTGAAATTAACAAACTGAACATCATCTGATGACTGACATTTGTTCACCAGACTAGGTACAGCAATACAGTACAAGTCATACTTGTATCAAAATGTGATAACAGGACAGGATAAAACACAGCATGTGAAACATATCCGCTACAAGTCTATTAGTGTGTGATCTTATAATTGGGAATACCCACTGGTATGACAATTTAGTTAACATGTCTCAAGTTACTAATCCAACATTTTCCACTATTTGTTTATTAGCAAAATACCTAAAAATGCCTCCAATAATTTGAACTTTGCAGTGCTAAGTGCAACTGTGCACCGGATTATTTGTCATTGAAATTAATGTTAAGGTTAAATTTTCTTGTAATACTCACTTCAATAATCAGTTTAAAACAAGTTAGCTCTACAACCTTGTAAGTTGCCCTAAACTCTGACCCTAAGCACTCTTGCGTATACATTCACAGAATAATACTGGTATTCATTTTAATTTTTAACCCTCAACACTCTTGCATGCGCAGTCACAGAGTAATATCAGTATTCATCTTAATTTTTAAGTCTTCTTCTAGATTAAATATAAAATAATTTTAAAACAATATTTACAGAATGCTGTAATCTACCATAAATTCTTTGGACACTAGTAGGAGAAATGGACAGGAACATATGATCTATGTAAGCATCCAATCAAGTTGGAAGTAAAGTCCTATTAATGCTGGACTAATGGATTTCTACTGTACCAAAAACTTTCTCTATTTAAATATGACTTTCTTCATGCTAATCTAGAGGGGAAAATCTTAGTACTTAAGTTATTAAATGAGCTATTTTTTTAATAATTTCAGTCCCAAAACTGATGGCAAAACACTCAAATTTCCACCTTAACGACTGTTAATAGACAGAAAAAAAGTAAAAAAAAAATTCAATGCAGAGAGAGACTGTGTGTGTGTGTGTGTGTGGTCCAGAACTAAACAGTAACTTACTTATAAGTGACGCTTTTATCACTTCGAAGTGGAGGATGCTGTTCATCTCTCAAGGCACTCATGAGGACCACCAAGTCACTGTCTACTGTCACTTCAGCTGTGTATGTAATTTTGGCAGCTGGTGTGTCCTGATCACCAATGAGATGTACGTTTAATAAAATTTACAAACATCTCAAGTAAAATACTATTTAAATGGATTCACAAAAATATTTTCAACATACATTAACAAATACAATTTCAAACTAGTGTACAACAAAAATGGAAATATGAAATTAAACTTTTAATGGAAATATGAAATCAAACTTTAAGGGTAGCATCTTGTAGCTTGTGTTACAATTAAAAAAGCCATAACAAAACTTTTTCTCAAAAAATATTATGCTGGCTGCCCAAACTACTGAAGCATATCTGAGCCAAATTCATATAGGAAAAAATTAAGACATTATTACATAATTTCAAAGTCACACAATCTCTAACAATGAGCCTTTATTTTTAAGCAAGGAATAAAGTTCCTTCTTAAAAATAACAACAGCTAACAAGGAATTACAAAACAGCAATTTATTAATTCAGTTGAAAAAATCTTACCTGACATGGCAACAATGAACGACAGTGTATTGCTTGACACTGAGAAAACAAGTAAGGGTGCTTTTTGCCTGCAGTCTGACCTGGAGAAAGCCACTGAAGAGCTGTGCATGATGCAGAAACTTCGTACTCTATTGTGATCTTGTACCTGTGAATCAACAACTAATTTAGTACTCTAAGTACAGTAAATTAAGTCAACTGAAACCATGTAAACGAAAAACATCCCTTTTAGCTAGTGAAATAAAATTAAGGGATAATTAAATCATTGACATGACTAATTCCTTACTGACACACAAAAATCAAATTTAATAAAATAAGATCAACAAGAAATAATTCTAAGACAAAGTGCACTTTGTCAATAATTCCTATTATGACAAATAAGAATCAGTTCATCACAGATGACTTAAAACAAAAATACAGGCACGGTGGAGGTTGTAAATTTTTTCTTTTATATTCACACCACTGAATGAACTACCAAGACCTGAAGGCTCCCACACTCATATTTCATAAAAATTTTACTGACATTAACCCAGATTCATAAATATTGCCCCACCACAGTTTGGGCAGATACCTTAGTTGGATATAAACCAATGAAATGGTATTTAAGGATGCTCAGAACATAATTTTACAGTTAAAATAAAGTGAAAAGACACGAGAAACTTCCCCAAATAAGAAAAGCCTCCTGCCTCATGTACTAAAGTTCTCACATTTTTATCTTGCATGCAAACCAGACAACATTGCAACACTGGGAAAAGGCTATGATTTCTAAGCAAAAAATGGAGAGGTCTGTACAGTACCTATAAGGCTTGCTTAACCCTTAAACGCCTACTGGACGTATCATACGTCGACTAAAATTGTCTGTTGGGTGCCAAGTGGACGCACCGCACGTCGACTACAAAAAATTTCAACCTTCGATCAACTTTGACTCGACCGAAATGGTCGAAAACGCAATTGTAAGCTAAAACTCTTACATTCTAGTAATATTCAATCATGTACCTTCATTTTGCAACAAATTGGAAGTCTCTAGCACAATATTTCGATTTATGGTGAATTTTTGAAAAACTTTTTTTTACTTACGAGCGGTAACTCAGCCGAAAATTTCATAAATTCTTTCATCATTTTGTCGTAATTTTTGCACTGTTCTATATTAGCCGTTACATAAAGTTTTATATATGAAAATGTGCGCAATTTCATGTACAATACAGCAAAATACAACCCATGGTTGTAGCTTTTATCAGTTTGGAAATATTTTCATATAAATCACGATAACTGCCAAAATTTCAACCTTCGGTCAACTTTGACTCGACCGAAATGGTCAAAAACGCAATTTTAAGCTAAAACTCTTACGATCTAGTAATATTCAATCATTTACCTTCATTTTGCAACCAACTGGAAGTCTCTAGCACAATATTTCGATTTATGGTGAATTTTTGAAAAAATCTTTTCTTACGTCCCGCCAGAAATTCTTTCATCACGTTGTCGTAATGTTTGCACCATTTTATATTAGTCGTTATATAAAGTTTTATATATGGAAATGTGCGCAATTTCATGTAGAATACAACAGAAAATAACTCATGGTTGTAGCTTTTATCAGTTTTGAAATATTTTCATATAAATCACAATAACTGCCAAAATTTCAACCTTCGGTCATCTTTAACTCGACCGAAATGGTAAAAAGCAATTATAAGCTAAAACTCTTAGATTCTAGTAATATTCAATCATGTACCTTCATTTTGCAACAAACTGAAGTCTCTAGCACAATATTTTGATTTATGGTGAATTTCTGAAAAAAAAATTTTTTCCTTACGTCTGCGCTGTGTGTAACTCAGCTGAACATCTCAGAAATTCTTTTCGTCATGTTGTCGTAATGTTTGCATCGTTTTACATTAGTCATTACATAAATTTTTATATATGAAAATGTGCACAATTTCATGTAGAATACAACAGAAAATAGCTCATGGTTGTAGCTTTTATCAGTTTTGAAATATTTTCACATAAATCACGATAACTGCCAAAATTTCAACCTTCGGTCAACTTTAACTCAACCGAAATGGTCAAAAAACGCAATTGTAAGCTAAAAATCTTACATTCTAGTAATATTCAATCGTTTAACTTCATTTTGCAATAAATTGGAAGTCTCTAGCACAATATTTCGATTTATGGTGAATTTAAAAAAAAACCATTTTCCTTACGTCTGCGCGGTAACTCGGCCGAACATCTCAGAAATTCTTTCGTATCGTTGTCGTAATATTTGCACCGCTTTAAATTAGTCGTTACATAAAGTTTTATATTTAAAAATGTGCGCAATTTCATGTACAATACAACAAAAAATAACTCATGGTTGTAGCTTTTATCAGTTTTGAAATATTTTCATATAAATCACGATAAATAGAAAAATTTCGACTTTCGGTCAACTTTAACGTGACCGAAATGGTCGAAAACTGCAATTGTAAGCTAAAACACTTACCGTCTCGTAATATTCAATCAATTAGCTTCATTTTTCAACAAATGGGAAGTCTCTAGCACAATATTTCGATTTATGGTGAATTTTTGAAAAAAACATTTTTTTACGTCCGAGCGTTACGAATTCATGCATCATTTTGTGATAATATTTTCTGTGTTGCTTTGGTCGTTTTAAAACTTGTTATGTACCAAAATCATCGCAATTTAGTGTACAATAAAACTAAAAAAAATTAACTCATTAGCTTTAACCGTTTTGCTTACAGCGTGATTTGTATACAATTATATACGAGTTTTTTTTTTTTGCTGTCATATATTCCAATATTTATATATGATAATGATATTTTTTTTCATTTCTGATGGTTGCATACTAAACTTCAAGCAATGACAAAAAAATGAGCCAAAATGAACTCTTAAATCTTAAAAACTAAGCGTGCTGTGATTTTTGAAAAAAAACTTTTTCCGCAGCGCTAACTCACCGAACGCCGCCGGCATACGGGAGACGTTTTTGTAAATAGGGCTTCGGCGTTAAAGGGTTTATACAATGCATCCCGTGTATAAACAAAGAAATTACCCAAAAATAAATCTTAGAAAAAAACAGACCAGAGTATGCAACAAGGGTTAAAATAACATTAGATGGAAAGAGGGCAAATGTAGGAACAATGATCTAATACAGGTACTCTTTGCGCTGGAATTTAGTGAAACCCTAAAAAAAAGGCCAATTAGACTATGGGCAGGCTGAGGAAAATTTGGAAATAACAAATAATGAAACTGCAAACGAAATTAAGATTAACACATATGTCTAGTACAATCTGTATTACCATAAGGACATACATCTTGGTGTGACAATGAAACATGTGTAACAGATCTTCTGTTTTGAAAATGAAGCTTTAAGAATATTAGGAGCCAAATGGCATCCTAAGAAATTACAGAAGTTCCATATGCAGATGAAATAATGATGAAAAGGAGATGGAGATGGTTTGGACGTATCCTTTCAACCCCTGGGAAAAGAAGGATAAGCGCACACAATGAGTCTGCCTGGACTACTAGCACAAGGCCTTCTACTTCCCCTTCTTTCACCTACATGGTGGGAGACAGTCCAGGGATGAGGAGGAGGATGAAGACAACCTCGACCATGATGCAGATGAAGAGAAGGATGAGTGCCATGAGCATTTCTTCCCTTTCATCTTTGTATCTTGCAAGTCTTATACACCAAGGGAAAGGTTGATGACAGAACCGGATAACAAAGTATCAACCTGAGGATTTGCTACTGAAAGTTACTACTGCAACAGAGGCTTCCCCTCCTTTGTAGTAGTCAAGGATGCTAGAGCAGCCACAGATAATACAGGAGAAGAAGGCGCTGCAGACAGCTCCTTCATCTCCTCTGCGAAAGCTAGACTATCAGGGATGTTAAGCATATGCCAGATCTTTCACAGATACCTAAAAGATGACATTTTATTATACCTGGACCAGCAAAAGCAGATGATTTGGCAGGAGAGACAGCTGCAGTTGGTGCACCACTACCAACAGCTATGTTCTCCTCTGAGGAGTGGGCATGGTCAGACTTCTTTGCTTGAGTGCTATCCCTCTGAGGAGAGGTAGCACTACTAGCAGGCAGGAGGATAACAATGGAGGAGGATGAAAGAAAAGGACCATAAGGATTTAGGGGCAAAGTCCTACTACCGAAGAATCTGGAAAATGCTTCTTACCCTTCTTTCTCCTCTTACCAAACTTCCACTCCGCAAGGAAGGTCAACCAGCACACTCTGTATAGGGCAGAATCATGAGTACACACCTTCCCCTACAAAGGGCATAACTGTGGAGGTCTTGTGTTGCGGGAGACATGAAATGCAAACACAAAATAAGAACAAAGCAAGCAAAAGAAATACTAATAGCAAAAGTAAGGCAGCAAACTACTTATCCAACTTCAAAAACCAAACGAAGGAAAGAAAATGTGCACAGCAAGTCTGTGCTTTTAAGCAGCTAAGGAAAAAAGTGAGTGGCGATGTAAGGCGGTGTGTGAGGTACTTATTTGCTCACCCCCCACCCTCATCTCCATCACTTTGTTACCCAGTCCAACAACCTCTCCAACTAGTGCTAAAGGAAGGATACACCTGTATAAAAGGTGATAGTTTGTCTTTCTGTAGAAATAAATCAATTTTGTTTTAGAAAAAAAGTTTTTTCATGCTTATTTGGCCCCTTTAGAAAACATTTCCGAGTTAATCTCCCTGGAAACATAAGACCAACTGATTCTGTAATAAACTTTATATTTTTTATGGTAAACCGATCATTACTTACTGTTTTCTGCCAGAAGGTGATAGAGCAATTGTCAGGGCAGAACCAAAATTTGGATGAGCATCTCCCATAGAGTGCTGCAAGAGCTGACCAGTCTCTTCATCTTTTACAGAGTGGATTGTTATATCTCTGGTATCCAAGATCTGTGAAGAGAAAAAAAATAAACATATTAATTCTTACAGTGCTAAATAATTGTGTCAAATCCTATCCCATCATCATCAGTGTTTTTGCATAAGAACTTTCACTTTGCATGGTTAGAGGTAAAATGAAAATTTTTATAATAAAATTAATTTTTTAAATGCTTACCTCTCTATTATGATTAGGTGTATTTCCCACGTCATGTGGAAGGACGACAGAGTGTGAAAAGTAAAAAATTAATAGGATAGTTTAGTCTGAACCATCTATTGACCCATCCCTTTCGGGAGATTTGAACATCTATAATTTTCCTATCAGATTTTTCTTCTGTCCACTTGAGTGGGGAGGTGGGGGAGTGATACATAACAGAGAGGTAAGTACTGTATCTAAAAAATATGTTATTATAAAAAATTACATTTTTATAATAAAATAAAGTTTTATATATACTTACCAAGTAATTACATAACTATAAAGTTTCTATTAACCGGCAGCAAGAATTTTTGAAATTCATGGTAGCGCTACTTTTGTTTTGGTTAGGCGACTAACCCCACCCACTTTCGGGGTAAGAGAGGAACTAGCTCAGCAAAAGAGCTCAATATGTTTATGCCTTCCTGTCCATGTGAGGGGAGGAGGGAGGGCTCTGATCATGTAATTATTTGGTAAGTATATATAAAACTTTATTTTAAAATGTCATTTTTTATATGCGCAACTTACCAAATAATTACATAGCTGAATCCCACACTGAAGGAGGTGAGATAAATGGCCCTATGTATTCTAACACATTAATAATTGTTATGCTAACATCGGTAAAATGTTTGCTGGTTCCTCACCTGGCGAGAGAGCTGCTACAGGAGAAAACTGCGTCTGGTTGGCGCTCATCTCAACCAGTAGCGGCGTGGCAGTATAGCCAGGAAGCGCCTGCTACTTTAGTGGGATTCTTTACTGCAAAGGAGTTTTCCAATTGCAGATAAAGAATTAGGAAGTATCCTACACTCCCTCTCCCAATACCATGCCAGCAACCGAAAATGGACCCAAGGTACTGCAATTTTCATATATAGTTTTGACTTCGCTCAAGTAATGAGAGGCAAATATTGACCTACACTTCCAATATATTGTCTGGATAATTGAGGAAAGCAACAAATTATGTTTAAAAGCCACGGATGTGGCTAAAGCTCTCATTTCATGTGCTTTCACTTTCACTAATGGTAAGTCATCCTTCTTAAACTGCAAATGAGCCTCCAGGATAAGATCCTCAAGAAAAAATGCCAGGGCATTTTTTGAGAGTGGGTGCTAATGATTCTTTACTGAGCACCATAGGTTGCTTGGTGCACCACGAATCTTTTCAGTTTTTTGCAAGTAGTATTTCAGTACCCTTACAGGGCAAAGGATCCTTTCTTCTTCTTCAGGCCCTAAGATATCTACCAGACTTTTGATAGACAAGGAACGAGGCCACCAATTGGAAGGGGTCTCATTTTTTGCTAAAAACCCAAGGGTAAATGAACAAATAGCATTATCCTGAGAGAAACCAATTCTCTTATCTAATGTGTGTAGCTCACTAACACGCCTAGCTGTGGCTAATGCTACCAGAAACAAGTCTTCCTTGTTAAATCTCTCATAGAGATTGAACTCAGAGTTCAAAATGGAGATCTGACAACCACTTTAAGACCATGTCCAGGTTCCAAGCTACTAATTTTTCTTCCTTTCGTTTAGTCGTATCACATGACTTGATAAGATCGGACAAATCTTTATTAAAAGAGAGATCTACTCCCCTGTGTCTAAATACTGAGCTCAACATTGCTCCATAGTCCTTAATGGTTGAGGAAGATAGTCCCCTAGATGATCTTAAATAAAGCAGGAAATCCCCAATCTCTGCTACAGTTGCCTTAGAAGAAGAGATGTTATGTGTTCGGCACCATGAATGGAAGACTATCCACTTGGCCTGACATACACTACTCTAGGACTCATGTCTGCAACAGACCTTGAAAACCCCTTCGATCACACCAGTTTCCTGACAGTCTGAGTGCAGTCAGGGCCAGAGTGGACAGTCCTTGGTGGAACTGTCTGAAATGCGGTTGTTTGAGTAAATTTAGTTTCTGAGGCAACAGCCTTGGAAAGTCTGTCAGAAGCTCTAACAAGTCTGGGAACCACTCCTGGGCTGGCAAAAATGGTGCTATTAGAGTCATGGTTATGTTTTGGTGATTCCAGAACTTGATGATGACTTCAAAACTTGTTGATGACTTCCCTTACCATCTTGAAAGGAGGGAAGGCATACAGACCCGTCCAACCAGTCCACAAGCATTGCATTTGTCGCCCATGCTTGTAGATCTGGAGCCGGCGAACAATACAGAGGAAGACGAAAGTTCTTAGCAGTTGTGAACAGATACAGAACTGGCTTTCCCCACAGTTTCCAAAGTTTTTGACACGCTAATGGGTCCAGAGTCCACTCTGAGGGGAGAACTTGCTTTTGGCGAACTTAGTTCGCCCGCTAAGACATTTAATTTTCCTTGAATAAACCTGGTTAGGATCTTTATCTGGTTTTGATATGCCCATAAGAGGAAAGCCCTTGCTGCCTCGCAAAGGGTAAAAGAGTGTGTCCCCCCTTGCTTCTTCACGTAAGAAAATGCCATGGTATTGTCTGAATGGACCGTCACTGTCTTTCCAAACACTTCCAGAGCAAACTCTTGCAATCCCCCAGTGAAATGCTTTCACCTCCTTTACGTTGATATGCCATTTGCTCTGTTCTGGAGTCCAAATCCTGGAGACCTCCCTGTCTCCCAGGGGAGCTCCCCAACCTAGGTCTGAAGCATCTGAATAAAACACTAGGTCAGGGCTCAGAGGAAGGAACGATTTCCCTTGAGACCGTCTGTCTCTTGAGCTCCACCACAGCGGGTCCTGTTTGATTTCCCGAGTTATTGGGAAAACAAAAGTGTCCAGAAACTTCTTTCTGTTCCAATTGGCTCGTAGATAAAATTGAAAGTTCCTCATGCGTAGGCTTCCCAGAGAAACGAATTGCTCTATGGACAAGAAAGCCCCTAGTAGGCTCATCCAGCTGTTTGCAGAGCAAGACTGAAGGGAGAGGAATTTGTCCACTTTCTGAAGGCAGGATTCTGTCCTTTGGGGGGAGGGAAAACCCAAAAAGTCATAGAGTTTATTCTCATCCCCAAATATGCTATCTCCTGAGAAGGAGTCAGCTGTGACTTCTGAAAATTTATTAAAAGGCCCAACTCCGGAGCTAGAAGAAGGATCTTTTGCAGGTCTTTCGTACATAACTCCTTCGATTGAGAACAAAGGAGCCAATCATCCAGATAGAGCGAAATGTTGACCCCATCAGATGTAACCATTTTGGGAGCCGTGGCTAGGCCGAAGCAAAGGGCTCTGAACTGATACACCCTGTTCTTAAAAACGAACCTTAAAAACTTCAAGTCCTGATGAACTGGGAAATGGAAGTATGCATCCCTCATGTCTACTGAAATCATCCACTCCCCCTGACGAATGGATGCTAGGACGGATTGGCTCACTTCAACTTTGAATGTGGGGACTATGAATAACCGATTGTAGAATCCCAGATTCTTTCACAAGGAGGGAAGACACTTCTTGGGAGAGGGCAGAAAACTGCTCGGAGTCCACTAAGTAGGCCGTCAATACGATCGTGCAGCTTGTCAAAGGAGGCTTCCGTATGAATGGAGTATCACTCCCTCAAAACTTCCACAATCTAGGTTTCTGCTCCTCTCGCTTCCTATCGTTCCCAAAAGCAGAGAAGCCTTGCTCCTACCAGCGTATGGAGGACGCGGTTTTCATTTATGTAAGGGAGTTTCAGTGGCAGACTTTTTGATCGCCTGAGAGGCAAACTGGGTATTTGAGCGTGGTCTAGGAAGGCCTCTTTGCCTGCCCCTACCACGAAAGGGCTGAGGTTGGACGGGGGAAACTGTTCAAGAGGAGTAAGCTGGAGTTTCTTTAGGGTGCCTCTCAGACTGATCGAGGAGGTCCTCAGTAGATTTCTTCTGAAGGTCAGAAGAAATCTGAAGAACTGTAGCTTGTGGGAACAGGCGTTGTTTATCTAATGGGGAATATAGCAGAGTGGACTTCTGCGAAAGGGTCACTCCTTTTGTGGTATAGGAACAACAAGGCTCTCTTTTCTTCAAAATGTTCATAGCAAAAAGGGAAGCCAGCTCCTGAGATCTGTCCCTTATACCCTTGTCTAGACAAGAGGTAACACCCATAAATTCTGAGTTGTAGTCCTTCAGGACATGAGGACAATCCTTGATCTTGCGAGCAAGGGCACCCAATATCCAATCTAAAAAACTAAGCACCTTGAAAACTTTAAAAAGGTGTTTGATCAAGTGGTCTAGCTCCAATGTTGAGAACAGGATCTTCACAGAATTAAAAGCAGACCTCCGGGAAGAGTATATTAAACTGGAGAAGTCCCCCTGGGTGGAGGTAGAAGCTCCCAGGGTTGGGGCCTCTCCAGTTGCATAAGACAGATATCTCCTCTGAGAGAGCCTCAACGGAGGGCAACTAAAGGAGGCTCTTCCCTGCTTTCTCTTCCCTGAGAGCTAGCTTTCCACTTCATGTAAAGTCTTCTTAGCAGAGGAAGACAGAAATATCTTTGGGGGTCTCGCAGAATTAACAGTCTGGTTGTCCATTAAATATATAGACGCTGGGGAAGCTGGAGCTGCAGGCGAGAAGAAATTAGGAAATGTTGCTAACAAAAACCTTAGCAACAAAGGGTAAGCAGAAGGAGGGGTGAATGGGTCCACTTCTTCTTCCTACTCTGAAGAAATGGGAGACAACTCTGCAAGAGGTTGAGGTGTTGAAGGGGGTTTCTTGATTAACCCCAATATATTGTCTAACTGTCGCGAATCTCTGACCGGCCAATGAAGAATTAGAGGAATTTATTTCTGGTGATAGAAATTCATTTCTCGTCATAATGTGGTTTGGATTCCACAATAAGCTGTAGGCTGTAGATCCCGTTGCTAGGTAACCAGTTGGTTCTTAGCCACGTAAAATAAATCTAATCCTTCGGGCCACCCCTAGGAGAGCTGTTAATCAGCTCAGTGGTCTGGTTAAACTAAGATATACAGTACTTAACTTAACTTTAACTCAGGTATAATCATTTTTAGAGGTTTTTTTGGTGTTTGAACTATCAAAATAGGCAGTTATAAGTGTTTTTAGATCGTGTCAAGTTTTTATTTCGCAGGGGGTTGTGATACATATCCCCTGACCCCAGTATTCAGGGGATACGACCACAACCCCTTTTAAATGTTAAAACTGCCTACTGTATTTTGATAGTTCAAATAAAAAACCACTCCAAAAATGTTTAACCAGTATTTTAATACAGTAGTTTTATCACTCATTTAGTTGAAAAATGAAAATGATATTTTAATGATAAAATAAAGTTTGTTCATACTTACCTGGCAGATATATATATAGCTTCTCCGAAGGTCCGACAGAATTTCAAATTTCGCGGCACACACAGTGGCTGGTCAGGTGGTTAGTACCCATTCCCGCCGCTGGGAGGCGGGTATCAGGAACCATTCCCATTTTCTATTCAGATTTTCTAACGCCACTGTCTCCTGAGGGGAGGAGGGAGGGCAATATGAAATATATATCTGCCAGGTAAGTATGAACAAACTTTATTTTATCATTAAAATATCATTTTGTTCATGAGACTTACCTGTCAGATATATATATAGCTGAATACCACCTTTGGAGGGGGTAGAGACAGCCAAGAAATAGGAAAAACCAATTATTGGTAAAATTATTTTGGTTCCTTATCTGATAGCGTAGCTGACTGAGTGGTTACTGTCACTCTAGTCTGCTTCTGCTTTACTAGAGACCCCAGCGAGGTAGTGACCTATATAGCTGGCGACTTCTAGATGATCTGTCAACGGGGCGTGACCACAATGTGACTAGATCATAGCCCATACAAAGAGGACAAAAGAGCATTACTAACCACCTAACCAACACCTAAAGCGTTAGTTTGCAAAGGATTGGGAAGACTGCCTCCAGTAGTCGACCCAACAACCACAAAAACACAATTAAAAAGGGGATAGGATCAGAGTTACCCCTGTCCCCAAGGTTGCTGAAGCAGCAATGTATGGTCCCAGCGAAAAGCAATTTTCGTATGCTACCTAAACATCTTGCCAAGAGTGTGAGGCAAACACCGAATTGACTTCGCCAAAATGTGGCACTAAAAATGTCACTGAGTACCATATTTTCTTGAACGCCATGGAGGTAGCAACTGCCCTCACCTCGTGAGCGTTAACTCTCAACAACTTGAAGTTGAGTCGTCACAACTAGAGTGTGCGTCCTTAATGACGTCCCTAATGAAGAATGCCAGTGCATTCTTCGACATAGGTTTAACTGGTTGCCTCACAGAACACCATAAAACATCCAATGGACCACGAGTGTCCTGTGTTCTTTTAAGGTAGTACTTGAGAGCTCTAACTGGACATAGAACTCCCTCAGGTTCCTGTCCAATAAGGTCTGCTAAACCTTTAATTTCAAAGTGTCTAGGCCAAGGGTTAGAAGACCTATCATTCTTAGCCAAGAACTTAGGGCTTAAAGAATAGACAGCATTGTGTTCCTTGAAGCCCACATGACGGCCTCGAACTTCTCTCACTCTCGCCGCCAGAGGAATGCCGTTTCGAGTAACATCCTTAAGAGATGCAGAGTGGAGAGGCTCAAAAGGACTAAACATCAAAAACTTGAGCATTACGTCCAAGTTCCAAGCAGGGGAAATCAGCTGAGGAACCTTGGACGTCTTGAAAGAGCTCGTAAGATCGTGGAGGTCCTTATTGTCAGACAAAGCTAATCCTCTGTGTCTGAATACAATCGAAAGCATGCTCCGATAACACTTGATAGTCGGAACTGCTATATCGAGTTTTTCTCTTAAGTAAAGGAGAAAATCCGCAACCTGGCTCACAGTGATAGAGGAAGAGGAAAAGCCCTTCTTTCTACACCAACCTTTGAAGGTTGCTCACTTCGCTAGATATATCCTTTAGATGAAGAACTTCTGGCTCTAGCGATGGCCCGTGCCACCTGGCCAGAAAAACCCCTCGCTCTGACCAAGTTTCGATAGTCTGAAAGCAGTCAGGTTCAGAGCGGGAGATTCAAAGATATCTCGTGAAGTGGGTTTGTATGAGCAGGTCTGCTCTCATAGGAAGGGTCCTCGGAACGTCTACCAACCAGAAGAGAAACTCCGAGAACCAGTGGTTCGAAGGCCAAAACATGGGGATGAGAGTCATCCTCGTCCCTTGTGAGGCCGCGAACTTGCGTATGACTTCTCCCAGAATTTAGAACGGGGAAAAGGCGTAAACATCTATTCCCGTCCAATCCCAGGAAGAGCAACTATCGCAACTGCCCCAGGGTCGAGTACAGATGAGCTTTACAGAGGAGCCTCGCTGTTCTTGAGGTCGTGAAAATATCCACAAGATGGCGACCCCAAAATTTCCAAAAATCTTGGCAAACCTCCTGATGAAGGGTCCATTCCTTCGGCAGGAGTTGATGGCGCCAACAGAGCAGGTCTGCTCGAACATTTTCGACCTCTGCAACAAAACTTGTGAGAATCGAAATGTTGCGAGCATAGGCTCAAAGAATAATCTCTCTTGCAAGGCTGAACAGGGAACAAGTATTGTCCGAGTTTGCTAGAACTACACGATTGCAAACTTGGACCTCAAGAATTGGAGAGCTAAAAGATAGCCGCCAAATCTTTGAAGTCGATGTGCCAGGACACCTGTTCCTCTCTCCAGGTTCCTAACACTTTCTCTCCCTCTAGTGTTGCCCCCAACCTGTTGACGACCCATCGGAAAAACAACACTAGGTTGGGGTTCAGAAGCTTGAGGGAGATCCCTTTCTGCAATTCCGTTGGATCGAGCCACCACCACAGATCCTCTTTTATATAAGGAAGAATTCTCAATTCCTCTTTCAAGTCTTCCTTGCTTTGTCAGTTCTCCAACAAAAAGAACTGAAGAGGCCTGAGATGCAGACTCCCCAGAAAACAAACTTCTCCAGCGAGGAAATGGTCCCCAGCAGACTCATTCCTTCCTTCACCTAGCATGTTTCCTTTTCCAAGAAGGCCGAAACTTTTTCGTACATAGAAGTTGCCGTTCTTGCGACGGAGACGCTATAAAAGCCGCTGAATAGATCTGAATTCCCAGACACAATGGACAGTGAGGGGATCAGCTGCGACTTCTCCACAGACCAGAAGTCCCAGGGACTTCACGAGTTGCAGAGTCAACTGAAGGTCCTCCAGATACCTTCGCCGACGACGCCGAATCAACCAGTCGTCCAAGTAGAGTGAGATCCTGACGTGCGACAGATGCAACTGCATCGCAACGTTTTTCATGAGCGTGTAAACACCCTCGGAGCAAAATGTGACGCCAACAGCATCTGGTGTTCCCAGGCGGTCAACCATCCAAGTACTGACCAGACCCAACGTTGCTTAACTTCGCTGATCGGACGAGAAGCGGTGTTTTCAACGTGGTATGGCCGTTGAGCAGAGTCCAAAGCAGAGAGCCCTGAACTGGTACGTCTAGTCCCCAAGACAACCTGAGATACTTCACCGAACGTGGATGAATTGGGGCGTGAAGATAAGTATCTTTGAGATCCAAAGATACCATCCAATCCCCGGGATGAAGGGCTCCTAGTATTGACTGCGAGGTCTCCATCTTGAACTTTTCCTTCCGGACCAAGTTGTTCGACCTGTTGACGTCCAAGACGGGTCTCCAGCCTACTGAAAGTTTTGGGACTAGAAACAATCTGTAGTAAAATCCCGGGAACACTGAGTCCAATATCTGTTCCACTGCTCTCCGCTCGAACATCTGTTCGAGCAGGTCAAACAATTTTCTGTTTGACAGGAAGGCAGTTGGGAAACAAAAACAAAAGAGGAGACAGGAAGGGAATCAAGTAACCTCTCTCTCTAACAGTAGGAGGGACCAAACGTCTGCCCTCACTCTTTCCAGGCTTGTGCAAAATGAAGCCTGGTTGCAAAGGGAGTCTGGAGATGAAAGGAGTCACTTGCTACCTCTCTTGGAAGTGACATTCCTTCGGGAAAAAAACTCTTTCTCGTGGTGCGGGTCTCGTGTTGCTTCCCATGGAAGCCCCTTTGTTATGCAAACATTTAGCTTTTGTTTACTTTTTGTATCTGAGATCGGTGCAAAAGCGTTATGAAGGAGATGCAGTTTGAATGTCGATAACTTTAGTTTTGAGAAAACGATATTTTTGCTTCTCTGTGTATTTATTTGCTTGCCGTTACACAGTTTGATGTTTTATGACATAATGAAAAGCCAAAAATAGACCTGCAAAGTAATATAACTTCGCTAAATGAAGCTAAATGAAGCGAGTGTCAAAACACGGCTGAGGTTGGCCAGCGCTCACGCTTTACTTAGTCAAGCTCTGAGCTGCTACTGACTGACTGCCACTGACTGCCCTGCGGCATTCCTGTCTTTTCGCTGATGCGTACTATGTCCACAGGGTTGCCATAGATCGCATTAGATATTATTTCATAGCTAAAAGGAAATTACCACCGATATACTGACAATATCATTACATTATATGAAAAATGTAATTTGACTATGATAGGTTACTGTTTTGTTTATAACTTCTAACTGTGGCGAACTTTTAAATAAAACTTTCTGAGAAGATAGTCAGGATATGTATGATGCCATATATAAAATATCCCAGAAAATTTTATTTCCGATTTTTTCATCAAACGCTCCCCCTTAAGACAAAGACAACTGTGAAGGTGGAGAGAGAGAGGAGCTGGTTGAAAAGTCTCAGGAAACAGATCCTTAAGAAAAAGCCAGAGTCTGATAATCAGAGGAAGAAGAAGACGAAAGAAGTTTCTCTTCATACAAAGGCTGTGACGAAAGAGGATGTTCTTCCGCAGCTGGTGGGTCTTGAGTGAGTGGTGAAAGTAGTTCGATTCGCCGATACGTAGCGGGAACTCCGCGAACGAAGAAGTCGTCAACTAGAGTACGATAGTAAACATAAAAATGTGGAACGCTTCACGATTAGCGTGTCATCCTTGCGCAAGAGCCATGCTAATCTTTCTGTATCGTTCCAATTAGTATATGTACTGCCGAAGCAAGTACTGGCTAAATTAAGAAGGACATCAAGATGTTGAAGCGGGTAGTTGTGCGACATGATGAACAACTGGAGCGGTGTCAACACAAGACTTGAAGCTATACGGCGAAGCGAGCGCGGAGCGTCATGGCGTGGACGCGCGAGAGGCTCCGTGGGCAAGTACTAGAAGAGAGTCACAGCGTGGCGTGGCGGCGGCGTCATGGCTGGCGCGCCGAGCGTCAAGGTGAGGAGCGCGTGAAGCGTGAGAAGCGCACGAAGAGCAAGACGCGCTCCTGGCGCGAGACAAGAGAAAAGGCCAACACCTCAACTCGGGAAGACGAATAGGAAGCCACTAAACACTCTCTCTAGAAGACAGACGCTCTGTATCGACAGGAGAAGAAGAAGCGGGAGACGAAGGTGAAAGTCTGTACCTCTTAACAGGCAGATTCGAATCTTGAAAGGTTCATGAGAGCATCCAGCTGTTGTTGCAAACCCAACAAAATCTTACGCGTTGGGAGAAGCCACTCTCTCGGGAGAAGGGCTGAACCTGAGAGAAGGAAAGGGGCGAGAGACGTATACTTCCTTCCACAGGGGAAGAAGCTCTAGCCCTTGCCTTAGCGCGACAGGGGGGTCGAGTAGAGTGATCATTCGAAAAACACTTTATTCTCTTCTGCAGAGGAATATCCACGCAACTTTCGGGGAAGAGTACAAACGTCTAGAGGAAGAGGACGTGAAGCGTCCTCTCCTCTAAGCTTCTCTTAAGAGGGCGAGAGTCCAACCGAGAGCTCCAACCCCGTGGCGGGGAGGACGTGTCGGAGGACGAGAAGCAATCCTTCAGGATGCGTGCCTGAGCACGATCCCTGGCAGCCTGGGTAGCGTCATCAGGACCTGCCGAAGGGACGCCAGATCGGTGGGAAGCCCCGTAACCCTCATGCGGCTTTCGACATGCCCCTCCCTGGTCCTGGGAGTTCGACAGAGGTCCAGGCCTAGAGGCATTATAGGGCCGATCTGACGCCCCCTCCACAACACTAGGGGCACTAGCACTAACACTATGCGTTTGAATTGCATTCACTTTAGTTTCAAGAGCACGCATTGACTCCACACGAGAGCCAGGGAATTACCTTCTGCAGCAACAAACTACAGGGTTAGTAATAAATTACTACAGGGTTACTAGTAGGAGAAAACCCTGACTGTCCAACTAAGGATGCACTCTAGGAGGAAGATTTCCTCAGCCTATCACGCTCCAATTTAAGCATATAGGCTTCATATTTCTTCCACTCACCCTCAGACAATCCCACACATTCATTACCGATTATCATAGAGCATTGAACACCCTTACATATCATACATAAAGAGTGAGGAACTATCAAAGTCTTCGATAGCCTCACCTTACATTCACCCAAGCTACAGACTCGATAGCTAGAGGTAAGACATCTTAATTATAAGAAAAGTCAAAAGCAAAATCAAAAACGGTCCACAAAGAGCGTATGCCAAGTCACAGATCCAGTCGAATACCAAAAAACAACCAAAATACTTAAGTGACAACAAATTTCGAAATCCAAAAGGCGGAGGAACTGACAACAGGTGTTGACAGTCCGGCGACAGAGAAAATCTGAATAGAAAATGGGAATGGTTCCTGATACCCGCCTCCCAGCGGCGGGAATGGGTACTAACCACCTGACCGGCCACTGCGTGTGCCGCGAAATTTGAAATTCTGTCGGACCTTCGGAGAATACAGCTATATATATATCTGGCAGGTAAGTCTCATGAACAAATAACAAAATTTTAATGGAGGTGGGATCAATCTAATTCAGCCCGACGTGTCAACGGAGAATAAGCAGGTAACTCATTACCAACCTACTATGTATAAATGTATGTCACCATATCAATCAACATGATGAAGTGAAGAGACATGCTGGAGGGAGACCCATGTATGTTGCATCGCCCCCTTTTACAAAGGTCAGAAATGGTAGCTCACTGATCTGCTCTGCATAGGGTATCTGTTTAGTCACACACTCACCATATCAATCAATGCAGAGCTTAGTGAAGAGACATGCTGGAGAGGTACTTTGATCATCAGTCAGGTCAGTACTGTCTCGGTTGGTCGACTTCCCATGTTTGGCTCTTCAGAACCTCTCATGAATGGAGAGCTGGCAAAGTACGATGAACCTCCCATGTGGCTATTCAGAGCCTCTTCATGCAAAGGGGTGGATGAAGGAGTGTGCCGAGCCTGGTGATCCTCCGGATAAGGCCCTGAAATCGTCCCATCCAAAGAAGAAGTATCTCAGCGCTGGACAGAAAGAGCCAGCCTACTAGAGAACCCCTTGGACTCATTTAGGAAATTATCAAAACTAAGATAAAAAAATGTACTAAACCTAAGTTCATGTGATTATACTATTACTGCTACCTAAGATTCCAAAGACTAAAAAGGAATTTCTCTATCTGGTTAACCTAAGAACCTCTGCATCTAAGAGCATACCACCTCAGCTAAATGAAGACACACCTAGATAAGAGAGTTAGCAGCCCTGTTGGACTCACTAAAATAGAATAACCCTCTGGTGGTGTCTCTAGGTGAATTGAACAGAAGAAATGTAAAAAAGTAAACACTGAGACGGACAATCAATTTAGCCACCACCCAGAATTAGAAGTGGCTGAACAATTCCTTAGAAAGGAAGATGAAGTGGCCATCCTTCGAATACTGTGTGCAAACGGAGGAAAGATGGATACAGAGCTTGAAGACGACAATCTTGAAGATGGTTGTCTGAAGGCTGCTAAAAATCTCCTCAGAAAGTAACTAATCATTCTTTGACAGTGGAGGAGGGATCCTGCAGAGAGGGAGAAGTGTCCATGGGAGGAGTTTCTCAACCTTTGATAAACAGACTTTTAATGCTCAGAAATACCGGACATAAGAACATCGCTGCTGGATCGCCGGCAATGAATTCTTTGCCGATAAAGAACCCTAAATGAACGAGGCAGAGGGTTAACCTCTGACTCCAACTTGAGCAAGAGACAACAAATTCCGGAAGAAGAGACAAATGCATATCACTTCCCAGCTAGGAAACCAGCCTAGAAACTGCCTGAAGCTACTCCCCCACCTTCCTAGCTGTAGTTAAAGCCTTAAGAAAAACATCATCTTAATCAGTTGTCTTAACGTTAAAATTTTCCGAAAAATCCCACAGTGGAGCCCGAGTTGGCAAGACAGGACGTTTAATCTTAAAAGAACATAATACATCATGGATCTTAGTACTAGGAAATTTTCAGGAAGATGGAAACTACATGTATTGCTAAGCATCGAGCAGTAGCCAGCAATCGCCAAATACGAAAGAACCTTGACTTTCTGAAGGAATAAAAGAAAATTGGCTATTTTGGCTATGGAAGGTCTAGAGATGGAATGACCTTCCTTATGACACCAACTTCTATACATTGTCCAGCTGACCTGGTAAAGTTTACAGGTTGACTTTCTCAAGCTGAAAGAAAGCTGTCTAGACATAACTTTTGAGAGTCCAGTCTGTCTGAACTGCTCGCTCAGCAGTCGCCTTGCAACTAGGTTCTTTTGAGGGTTGGATGATAATGGTGAAAAAGCGGTTGTCTGATTTTCTTTGCATGGGAAGGAACACCGGAACTTCCATAAGGAGCTTAGGAGTTCCGGAAACCAAGGACAAAGGGCCAGCAAGGAGCTATTAGAATATAGACATCTTGACACTCTCCCACAACCTCCTTATTACCTGATGAATGAGACCGAAAGGCGGAAAGCATAACATCTACATGTGATCCCAATTTTGTAACGTCAAAATGGTGCCAATCGACATGGGGTCCACCACTGTGAGAAATGAACCGGAAGGTGATGAATGGTTTAATCTCGTCATGAAAAACTCCACAGATGCTGGCCACTTCTGGAGAACCTGACATACTACTTCCTGAGCCAAAGTCCACACTCCCCTCAATACCTAACGAGAATGGTATAAAAATTCAAAATAAATCACTACAAGTTTAAACTCCCCAATACAAGATGGGGAAAAGATTTTTTCTCTTTTCATTATTTCAGAATAAAACAGAGCCACTACTCTGTTTGAAACACTAAAATGGATTGAAAAACACCTGAAAATTTTCAGCCCTGATCTATTTCAAAAATTTATATGCCCTGCATGTTATAAAATCCATTCCAGAGCCAGAAGCCTGGGTTTCCTCAAAGGTTGCTCCCCAACCTTGATCTGAGGCATCTGAGTACAAATGAACTTCAGGAAGAGGGGAGTCAATAGACCTTCTGAAGGTGTCAGATGCACTTCTGAATGCCACAGAAGATCCGACAGGCAAGAATTGCTCCAGACTATAACTGCTTTAATTTATTATTTGGAAGTCCCAGCGATTCCTGAGACATACCTGAAGAGAAATGCATCCGGAAATGAGACCCTGGAATTAAAAAGAGAGAGAGAGAGAAGACATTCTCTTTAAGAGGCTTCTCCAAACTGGACAGGAACACCTCTACTTCCTGAAGGACTGACTGGATCCTCTCCAGGGTTGGGGAAAAAAACCTCAAAGGAAGAGAGAGAATCCTCATCCCTGAAAGGTTATAGACTGAGTTGGGGCCAGGCAACTCTAGGCAAAATTAGACGAATTCCTAAGTATCTTGCATAGATTCAATAAGAAGTCCCTCACCCTTACTAGCTCTTCTAAAAGAGGAGGCAAGGATCAGCCAAGGGCTAGATACTTCAACATTCTGTACCCTCGATGATGCATAACTGCCGACACCAGAGATATGAGTTAGAAGCAACAAAGTTCGTCATGCTGGCCACATCACCTGAACCCTGAGCAGCCACACAAATCATAGCCTCCTATGATACTGCCGACAACGATGACACAAAATTGACCATGGAGGAGACATCCTCCTCCCTAAAAAGACTGTTGCAGAGAACAAAAAGGTGCCCTCAACAGAACTCTCTTATGTATGCTCGGACAGTGAGGCGGAAGATGATTTAGAAAGAAGTCCTTCCTCTTCTTGCCAAAGAACGTTGTACAGCCAGCTGAAATGTTTGCCTGGTATGTCAACCCCATTGAAACTGAAGTGATGAGGTTGTCAAACAATACAGGATCGGAGGGAGTATATCCAGCTTGTTTGAGAAAACCCCATCACCTTCAAAAAACATCCACATAGAGTGGGACAAAGCCTCTGACTGACTGCAAAAAGTGTCCTCCAAAATACAAGCCTCACGAGATGTAACCACTACAAAACGATTCGATGAAGGAACATGTAGAGAGCCTCAATAGATTCATTGAGAGGAACTCTGACACCAGCAGAAGGGTTACCTGTTCAACCCTATAGAACCCCTTCCAATTAGAAAGCAAGCTTGAATCCTGTCTGGAATGGCCCGATAAGAGAAGATAACCTAGAGTCCGCCTCCTCAACACCTGCCCGACTCGGCCAAACCAGACCAGTTTACTTGATGTTTGGGAGACTACTGGTTTAGTTGATACAACGATTCCAACATTGCTTTGTTTGGTTGTGTAGGTTCCTCAGGAGCCTGGACTGTGAATAGAGAGAATGGATAAAGTCCACCATCATTAGCTTACACTTTTTTCATTCGCTGGAGAAAAAACAAATACAGTGTCTGGTACGGCTCCTCTTCTTCAAAAAGAGCATTCTCTGTCAGACTGGTCCTACTGAACCGGGACAGGAAAAGAGACAGACTGACCACCCGCAAGAGCTTCACCCGATAACCATCAACTCACTACACCAAGAGATGTTGTCAGACCAACACCTAACATACCTGAGCCAACTGCTAACCCGGTTGCTCAAATCCTGTACCAACTAAAGCCGATGACAAAACTCGAGTCAGACTCACTTTTCATTCAAACCCCGCACCACCCAGTGACGATGACGTAACACCTGGGCCGACCACACCTGAGCGACATACGCACCCTCTAAAATGAGCTGAGAGGCTGCAACACCCGATCCACCCAATGCCAGATGAAGCCACATAATTAAGGAATTGGGAGGAACTGTTTCCTGATGACCCAGAACCAAAGCTGAACTCACATTGAACACCTTACAAGGAGCAACAGATATAGCTGCAGGAATTTTGTTGAAAGAAGTAGGTAGAAGAAGGAGAAAAGAAAGAAACCACAAACAAGTAACCACGGAGCACCTAGCCAACGGTGGACAGGTGAAGAACATACCGACTGGTCCAGTACTCAACGGTGTTTCTCAAGACAAGCTACAAGCTGCGGTACCAATTCTATATTTTTCTGAGGAAGGAAAACTACCAGCAACTCTAGTGAAAAGGAAAGGCTGAGGACACCATCGGTACTGACACACTCAACGATGACACAGACGAAACGCTAAAGGAAGTAAATGACGGAGTTGCGGAAGACTCTGCAACTGCCTGTGAAGCATCTAGTCCAGAAACCTGAGAAAACTACAGGACCTGTGTAAGGTGCTATTTGAAGACTGCCCACCAAAGAAGGCGAGAGCGCAAAAAAGTTCTTAATTTAGTGATGCAGAATAACTGTTATATAGAAATTTCGCATCGTGAGAAGAATAGCAGCTGTGTTGTGATGCCAGAAGACTGATATTTAGGAATTATTCAAAGCACTTTACTAGGGATTTATTGTATGTTGCATGTATTAGACGTGAACAGTTAGCCAAGTGTGTTGTTCGAAAACAGTAACATTTTTAATGAAATCAACAAACAATTCCTGTGTTAGCGAAGTGAAGTTCGAAAATTTGTGTTTGCTATATTACAATCTGTTTGACAACATCTAGCAGCTCGGTGCATGTGCCTGCCATATTCTCACTCCCACAATTCATAACCGTCATATCCAGTTCACATTTATATTTAATGTAAATCTGCTGGCTGTACAGAGTTACCTCAACCCCGAAGAGAGAGGGGGCTGCTGAAAACTCCATTACAGGATTGCACCAATGAAAATTCTTTTTCTGCTGACTTAATGGCAAAGAAAACAGGAATTTTTAGAGAAGACTCTATAAAGAGAGACGAGATAAAGAAGATTGTGTAAAGACACTGGAAGAATGCTTGGAAGAAATCAGGGAAAAAGGAAAACTCAGAAGCAGCAGAAGAGGCCATAGTTTTTTTTTTTTTTTTTTTTTTGAGAAAGAAAGCTAGACCAATTCTGTTCGCCCTTGATAATCTTGACAGACACCACTAGCAAACTCAAGAAATTCTTCAAGACATGATCGTGAATATAGGAAAAACCCAAAATTGAAAACATTGCCCAACTAGTAATCCATAACCCTGTGACAAACCCAACAATTCTGCATTATACTGAGCCAAATTGAAAACCCTATCACCAGAATTACCAGCACTGCAAGACGATCCAAATTCATCCACTGAAGGAAAAGGAACCTTCGAAGATGAAGGAGCATTCTCCAACACTACACAACCCGACAAACCCGAAACCACATCCGAACGACGAACCACGGACTTAGAAACCTTCTGTTAAAAAGAATTCAAAGCAGGAAATAAAACCGAAGATGGATCCAAGACGAAGGCCTCACACTAGAAACCCCAACCGAACTCGAACTCAAAGAAGACTGCACCTTCCACTTCTCTTCCTGAACATTTCCTAACCTATTATCCCTACTCGTCTGTGTCTTACCTAACTCTACATCAACCTCAGAACTTACACCTTGAGTGGGAAGGGGGGAATCTGCTGCCAACACTGCCTGCTCCGCGACGGGGGGGCCAACAGAACCAACCTTCGAGGCCTGCGGTTCTCCATGACCCCCGCCACCCATTAGAGCTGGTTCTGGAACAGGCAGGGGGGCTGAAAAAGAACGATTAGAGTCAACTATGCTACTACTATCACTATCTCTATTCTCTGTTAACTTACTCAACAGGCTAGACATAATGGATGATAAACTGTCCTCTAATTTCTTGAATAACTCTGAATCTAACGCTTCCTTATCTACTGATTGTAACCCTACAGCTGATCCTGACCTATGCTTACTCTGCGAGGCAAAGGATTTTCTGTGTTTCAAATAATCCTCCATTTGATCTACTGACCGATACTACACTGAACCTTCCTACATAAAATACAAACAGAATGTCGATCGTGTTTGAGGGTACTCATCCTACGCCTGCAGGACCGATGAGTTGTAGCATCTCTAGCAGTAGAAGGCTCGGTCGTTGAAGATGTAGATGAAGTGGAAGCAGCAGTGCTAGCAGACGTCCACTTCATCTTGTCTGACTTATCCAATCGAGTCTAAAGTACTGATCCAAAGTTAAAACCGGGAGAGAAGTTCCAAAACCAGTCAATAAAGTATAAACCCAGGAGAAAACAGTCCAAAATCGTAATCTGATGTCCAAATTCTTTAAATGGGGGTCAGGCTAAATGACTAAAAGTTCCCCTGATGAGGGACACACCCACACAGCACAGTGAACTGATAACAACTGGGAATGTCAGCCAGTATTTGCAGCCGCGTTGTCAACGGTACCTCAGGTAACTCATTTGACAAGATTTTTCCTGTAGCCTTAGTAATGCTGACAGTTAATTACCCACTTTGTGGGTAAAATTATGGGGATATAGTTCGGGCTGGTCAGTGACTAGGACTAATTCAGGTGTTCAGGGAGTGTATTGCAATACAAAAATGTTATAAAACATCCAAAATGACCTCATTAAACAAGTGCTAAATAAAGTTACTGTAGGTCTGTGATAAGAAATGAAATATAGCTCATGTTTTTGCCAATAATGACTATATATGTCCTTTTAACTTTAAAGGCTCTAACTGTACATCCTGTTAACTATAAAAATATAACTCTATATTATTCTCAATATGAAGAATAACTGTATATTCTTTCAATTTTAAATTTTAAAAACTTTAAATGTTTACCATTTTAACTAAAAAAACTGTACCTGTACAATACATTAACAACAAAAAAATGTGTTATATTATTTTAACTAAAAATGTTAACTATACATTACATTAACTATGAAAAATGCAACTGTGTAATCTTTTAACTGTAAAATATGTAACTATATTTCTGAGTTCAGTCCCGTGTCAGCCGGTGAAATTCCATTACAGCACGAATTTCTAGGTATAACAATGCTAGATATACCAGAGAAAAAGAGCTTTCAGGAAAGCTGGGGTTACTACCCCCAGTCGAGCGTCTTCTAGGAAGGCGTCGGTATAAAGAAGGGTGAGTGAAATACCACTACCACGGAAACCTACTCGAAAGATCTCTCCCTACCAAAATCCCCGGAACAGAGCGGTGAGCCGTTACAGCCCCCGCACTCAACACCCGCCAGGACGGCGACACCAGCGCCACCTACCTCATTCCATTTTCTAGCACGTGACGATATCCATTTCTTTTGTGTGCTCGTCTCTTATTTGGATTATTTTCTGCATCTACGATGGCATCGAGCACCTTTTCCATCTCTAAGTTAAGTACCATCTTCTTGTGGGGTTTTGTTCTTTTTTTTTTTGGCTGTTTTGGTCTCGTATTTTCATAAATATTGAGATCTTATTATGACGCCACGGCGTCCCCGCCAGCCATGTCGACCGCGAGGCGACTCCCTCTGTTCTTTCGGTTGGAGTTGTCTCCTCGTCGTTATAGATAGATTTTGACCCCTTGGTTCCCTTCCTGGTGGTTCCTTGCGGTGGCTCCCCCCCCTTTTTTGTTTACGAAATTACATTTCATTGGCCTATCGGCCTTTGTTAGGGTGATGCCCCGTCCAAGTAACCCCCCCAGGTTGGGTTCCTTTTTATTTTTGGTCTCAAGTAGGCTAATTATTTTATGCTTGGAGATGGTGCTCTCTTTTATTTTTTAGTTTATTTATTTTAATTGTTTTAATTTTTGTTGTTTACCTCTGGGTGGTAGCGGCAGCCTCAGATCTAACCGCTTCCCCGAGGTAGGCTACGCTCCCTATTGAACACATTTTGGTTCTATTCTTTATGTGATGGTATTTTGTGGTGTAGGCTTGTTTGCTTCCATCCCCTTGCCCTGGGTGCGGAGATCAGGTTGAGGGAGTTTTGGTTGCTATTTCCTCCGGGGTCGTTTTTCGGTGGGCAGAGTGAGCCCCTTAGTTCTCTTCCTCCATTTGGGGGAATCGAGTTCTTTGGATGTGTTTCCTCTAGGCTAGTCGCCTCCTTGCCCCCCCTTCTCGATCCCGGTTGGCTCTCGGCACAAAATTTCTCTCCCTGTTGCTTCCTCCTCCCTTCTGCACTCCTCCCTTTTTCCTAGCCTATACTAGGTTAGGTCCATATTAGGCTTCGCCTAGGAAGGAGTTGGGCTTCGGGTTGCGTAGCTCCCAGTAGTAGGCTACCCTTCCAAGTTTCATTTTTCTTGGAGGGATGGATGCAGTTGAGCGGGTGATATGTTTCTCCCTGTCTCCTGTTCCCTTCCTGGTAGCCTACTTCTCTCCCCTACTCCACCCCCTCCCCCCCCAGCCTTGCTCTACTCGTGCGGGTGACGCTAGATGGCGTTTTCTCCGAGTTCAGGGACTTCTCCTATTGGTAGAGGGATTCGCTCCCTCCCATACCGTCCCGAGCTTCGCTGTGTTGGGGTTGGTGGTTTGTTTGCTCGAACGTGTTCGAGTCACTATCCCATACCTCTCGTCTCCCCGTCGGGTTACGTAGGTAGGCTGAAATATATTGCTCCGTCTTATGTTATGAACATACGAGCACTATGCCCGTCTTGTTTCTCCGGCGGGGAAGTAAGGGCGGAAGGTTTTACATCATGTAAGGGGAGGGGACCCCTCCGGTCTCCGGAGTATTTACCGTCACTTGTTATTGTCATTATTATTATTATTATTATTATTATTTTATTTTTCATTTATTTTAGATAAATCTATTTATCTACAGGAGTACGCTCCTTTATTTATTTTATATATATACGTGAGTCCGGTCCTACACCCGGGGGCTCCGCCGTTATTTTTTCTGGCAGCCCTTATGGTTAGTTCCTGGTTTCTCGTTCCTTCATTCCCCGGAGTCCTCCGGGGTCTGAAAGCCCTTACCTTCCACTCTGTGCATTTAGAGCTTATTGGCCCAGTTTATGATAAGGGAGTTCTTCTCCGCCGGAGTATTCCGGTTGTAGTTGAGTTTCCCGGCCTTGCCGGCTTTAGATTGCTTAGGGTGGGAGGTTCATGTACTTTTCTACTTACAGACTGTTCGCTGTGAGGAGCCGGGGTGTACCGCCTCCCTTCAACAACCCTACGGACACGTAGTATGCCGGACCCACGCTGGTTGTGCGGTCTGACTTGACGACCTGGTTGTTTGGCACCCTGATGGTTGTGAGGTTTGCTTTGCTCTCTGCGCAACCGTCCAGGATGAGTCGGTAAATGACAGTCTTTTTCTCCCGTTTTACGCTCCTCATATTGTATATTGTTTATGAGATTCCCGGTCTGGCTTTTTCGTTCTTAGCTAATTGTTGGTTTCCTTACAGGCGGACGAAGCTTCCAAGAAGTCTGCCTTGGAATCCCTCCGGGCCTGGGTGGCTGGGTTTGGAAGGAATGTTCCGTCGGGGAAGCCCTACGTCCTCGACGCCAGGTTGAGGGACTTGCTTTACCCCGGCGCACGGGTGGCGGCCGCAGTGCCTGAAGATCTTGCCACCCCAATCATCCAGCAAATCCGGGATGCGACCCAGCCACCCCAAGTGGATATCCTCTACGCTGAGGTCTCGGAGGATGTAGCCGCCTTGGATCTCAACCTGGAACCAATGAATACAGAGCAGGACCAGGTGGTAAGTGGTGAGGTAAGTGAGGTTGTTGGGGCGGGCCCCCCTCTGTTTGACTCCCCTGCTTCATCCGTATCTTCCTTTGCAGGTTTTGTGAAGTCTTCCTCCTTGGGTGATAGAGCTCCGTCTGCTATCCCCAAGTTGAAGTTGAAGACTTCATGGAAGGCGAAGGGCTACAAGTCCTCGACTTCCAAGAAGGCATCGCCCTTCCCCCCGTCGAAGGCTAAGGTTTCAGGACCTGTAGCCTCCGGGAGCAAGTCTGGTTCCTCCAGCAAAGGCGCGAGTAAGAGGGCTGCAAAACCAAGCCCTCCTCGCCAGCCTGCTTTTGATGCAGAGGCCTTTGCCAATCAACTTTATAAAAAGTTTACGGAGGACCTAGATTCCAGATTTGAAAAGATAACTGAGAAGTTGGCCAGTCATGATAACATACTGGCAGGTATGGCTCGCCCACCCCCAGCCGAACCACAGTATGTTATCCCCGACACTGCGGACCTCCCGCCGTTCGATGTCGGTAACCCTTGGCGCTTCGCACTCCGGGCCATCCAACATGATGGCAAGCTAACAGTTGAGGGTCTTGGCACGAGACAGTTGGAGGAATTGGAGTTCTTCCCCCCCGATCTCTTGCCCCCTTACCCAGGCTTCGTGAGGCTCACAGAGGAAGCTTGGATTCGATCAGACAAGGTTCCTAAGGAGACTGTCATCGTCCCTAGGGACCAAGCTCAGTCGGCTCTCCTGCGCACTCTGACGGAGTGGCAGGCAGAAAACACGAAGTTGACCCCTTTCAAGGGCAACTTTACGATGTTCGCCCTGGGAGAAGACCTACCCACCCCTTGCTTGGACAAAGTCGCTCTGGCTACGGCCCGAGCATGCTTCGATGGTAATCCGTTACCACAGTTAAGGGAAACAGACCCTACTTCCCTGGTATTCCCAGGAAGTAATGAGTTCTGGGTGGACGCCCCGTCCACTTTCACTGTCGGGAAGCTCGACCCCTTCTGCGCGTCCACGCAATTCAGTGAGCAGCTCCCCAAGCTGCCGGAATCCTTATTGAAGGCGGAGTTTGAGGCCCGGACTAAGTTAGCCCGGTCCTTGAGCTCGGGCTGCCTTACAGAAGCTACTGCCGTCTCCTGTTTGGACGAGCCATTCTTCCAAGTTTTGGCTAAGTCCTCGCTAGCGAGCTTCCAGTCGGACTTGTACGAGTTTATCATGGCCAGACTGGAATGCAGGAAGTTCATCTTCGCCGATGCTACTATCCGCCACGAGCCTAACAAGCTCGTTAAAAGCTCGATCTGGGGACCTAACCTCTTCCCTGAAGAGGAGGTCACAAGCGTTATGGCCGAGGCTACACGGGCCAATCAGAGTCTGCGCTCTCGCTGGGGCATTTCTGCCTATAAGCGCAAGACCCCAGAATCGGCCGGCCCCCAGACGAGAGGAGGCAAACGCTTCAGGAGGCATAAGAGGCCCCACCATCAGGCGGTAGTCCAAGCCGTCCCGGTCTCGGCAGTAGCCCAGCCTTCTACCTCCAAGGCTCAACCCCAACAATATGTGCTGGTCCAACCAGCTGCACCCTCTTATGTGGCTTCACCAGCGTACAACCCCACATATGAGGGCCGTGGATACTTTCACGGCCTTAATAGGGTTGCAAGAGGAGGAAGAGGCAAAGTCCCTCATAGAGGAAAGCCCAACACCACCCCAAGGGGAAGGCCTGGACGTGGTAGGGGGAATAAACCCGCTCCCTCCCACTGAGAGAGAACACAGGTAGGTGGTCGCCTGTATTGGTTCAGGGACCAATGGACCTTCAGCCCTTGGGCACACAGCATTGTGTCCAAAGGACTAGGGTGGAGCTGGATCAAGAACCCCCCTCCTCTAACCAGATTTTACCAGCCACCCACATCAATCCTACAGGATTACGTAAAGGAATTGCTCAACAAACGAGCAATAAAGAAAGTAAGGCACCTAAAGTTTCAAGGCAGGTTATTCACTGTTCCCAAAAAAGACTCCGATCAGCAAAGAGTGATCCTGGATCTATCGCGTCTAAATCTCTACATAAAATGCGACAAATTTCGCATGCTTACGGTAGCTCAGGTACGGACTCTACTTCCGCGTGGAGCCGTCACCACCTCTATCAATCTTTCAGACGCTTATTATCACGTCCCGGTTGCGCGGAACTTCTCTCAGTTCCTCGGTTTCAGACTCGGGAATCAAGCCTACTCCTTCAGGGTCATGCCCTTCGGTCTGAACATTGCGCCCAGGGTATTCACCAAGCTGGCGGACACGGTAGTGCAACAACTCCGGTCTCGAGGGATATCCCTAGCAGCGTACCTAGACGATTGGATAATTTGGGCACCAACTGTTCCGGAGTGCCAGAAGGCTACGTCCATAGTCATCAATTTCCTGGAGTCGCTAGGTTTTCAGCTGAACAGAGAGAAGTCCCGCCTGACTCCGGAGTCCCGGTTTCAGTGGCTGGGTCTCCAGTGGGATCTGTCCTCTCACACATTATCTCTCCCGCCTCCCAAGAGGAAAGAGATAGCATCCCTCACCAGGAGATTCCTCAAAAATCCATCGGCATCCCGCCGATCCCAAGAAAGAGTCCTTGGGTCTCTTCAATTTGCCTCAGTGACAGACCTGCTCTTAAAAGCGAAATTAAAAGATATAAACAGAGTGTGGCGGAGTCGAGCAAATGTCAAGCTCAGAGACAAGGTCTCCTCTATCCCTCGAATCTTAAAGACAAGACTGCGGCCTTGGACCACAGTCAGAGGCCTGTCCAAATCAGTTCCGCTTCAATTTCCCCCTCCGGCACTAGTTGTCCACACAGACGCTTCCCTAAGCGGCTGGGGGGGATATTCACCAAAACAGAAAGTACAAGGAACGTGGTCCACAATGTTTCAGCAGTTCCATATAAATACCCTGGAAGCTATGGCGGTCTTTCTAACTCTGAAGAAAATCCGCCCCCCCAACCGGATTCATATCAGGCTGGTGTTGGACAGCGCAGTGGTAGTTCATTGCATCAACAGGGGCGGCTCCAAATCAGGTCGAGTAAACCAAGTAATGGTTGCTATCTTCTCCCTGGCGAACAAGCACGGCTGGCACCTGTCAGCCACCCACCTAGCGGGGGTACGGAACGTGGTGGCGGATTCCCTGTCCAGGGCTACCCCGTTGGAGACGGAGTGGTCCCTGGACATGGAATCTTTCAAATGGATTTGCCGCCGGGTTCCGGGCCTCCAAGTGGATCTGTTCGCAACGGAGAGCAACTTCAAGCTCCCCTGTTACGTAGCCCCCAACCTGGACCCTCAGGCGTTCGCCACAGACGCAATGACAGTAGATTGGAACAATTGGGAGAAGATTTATCTGTTCCCTCCAATAAATTTACTGCTGAAAGTATTACACAAACTCAGGACATTCAAGGGTCAACCAGCCCTAGTAGCCCCCTACTGGCCGAAGAGCAATTGGTTCCCTCTCCTTCAGGAACTGGGATTACGGAGTCTTCGGATTCCCAAGCCCATTCTGACCCAGACAGTACAAACCAAGACTGTGTCAGCTTCCTCAAGAATTCAGAATGCCCTAGTTTTATGGACTTTATAAAATCTGCAGCCCAAAAGGAGCGAACATTGACCCTGTCAACACTCTGTTTTTAGAATCAGATAAAAGAGATTCTACTCTTAGACAGTATGACTCAGCAGTAAAAAAATTAGCCTCCTTCCTGAAAGCATCTGAAGCCAAAATCATGACGACTAATTTAGGAGTTTCCTTCTTTAGATCACTGTTTGAAAAAGGCCTTGCTCCGGCCACTATTACCACAGTCAAGTCAGCATTGAAGAAAGTATTTCTTTACGGCTTTAAAATCGACCTTACAGATTCCTATTTTTCATCCATCCCCAGAGCATGCGCTCGTCTGAGACCAGTATCACGCCCACATTCTGTTACGTGGTTTCTCAATGACGTCCTTAAGTTAGCATCAGAGTTGGATAACTTTCATTGCTCTTATCAGGATCTGTTAAGGAAGACTTTATTTTTGATTAGCTTGGCTTCAGGTGCTAGAATCTCAGAGCTGTCGGCTCTCACTAGAGGTGATAATTTTGTGAACTTCCTCCCATCTGGAGAGGTCCTCCTTTCCCCTGACCCTAGATTTTTAGCTAAGAACGAAGACCCACAGGACAGGTGGTCTCCTTGGAAGGTGGTGCCCCTTCCTCAAGACCAGTCTTTATGTCCAGTTTATACACTTAAATCTTACCTTTTAAGAACTCCACAGAGTAAGTCGGGTCCTCTTTTTATCAGGGAGAAAGGTGGTACTCTTTCACTGAATGCTATAAGACAACAAATTCTGTATTTCATTAAACAGGCCAACCCAGATTCAGTTCCTAAAGTTCATGATATTCGAGCAGTTGCTACTTCCATTAATTACTTTCATAATATGGACTTCTCAGAGTTATCAAAATTTACGGGTTGGAAATCACCTCTAGTGTTTAAACGCCACTATTTAAAATCGCTCAAGCCCTGAAATTTTCTACCATAGCAGTGGGAAGTGTCATCTCCCCACCTTAATTAATCATATCCTTATCCTTTCCTTTTCCCCCGCCCGCCTGCCTCATTTACTTCTCTGCTTATTCTCCTGGTTGATTATGCCTCACTGCCTGGCTCCTCATATTGATGTATCTTGTATCTGTTGATGGAAAAGTGTAATCTGACATGCCATGATTGTTTTTTCTTATGGGGTACTGGACAGTTTTTATTTGGCTCCATGTACCCCAGATATGATGTTCTGTATATGTTAATTTTCATTGATCTTGTCTCTTACGTGTTTAGCCTAAGTTTACGTGTATAGTATTAAGGTTGTATTTGCAATTATCTTGTGCACATTTCATGTTTCACCTAGCTTAAGTAATTTTAAGATTTTTGGGGCCTTTTCCCCGTCGTACCGGGGACCTCCCCTTGTTTCATAGTATTAAGTTTTTTGATGTGCCTTAGATTTAGTATACCTTAGTTTTAGTATTCTTGCTACATGGAAGAGATTGCTTTGATTAAAATTATTTTCGTAAAATTTTTGCCTTTTCTTCAGATTACCCCCATTTTTTCCTTGTAGTTGCAGCCTTGGCATGATTCTCTATCACTATTTCACCGGCTGACACGGGACTGAACTCAGAAAAGGGATTTTGACAAAGGAAAAATCTATTTCTGAGGAAGGTCCCGTGTCACCCGGTGACCCTCCCTGAATAACCTAGTACTCTCCCCTACTTGCACATGCCAAGTCTGGGGTTAGTGCTAGCATGGAATGAGGTAGGTGGCGCTGGTGTCGCCGCCCTGGCGGGTGTTGAGTGTGGGGGCTGTAACGGCTCACCGCTCTGTTCCGGGGTTTTGATAGGAGAGATCTTTCGAGTAGGTTTCCGTGGTAGTGGTATTTCACTCACCCTTCTTTTATACCGACGCCTTCCTAGAAGACGCTCGACTGGGGGTAGTAACCCCAGCTTTCCTGAAAGCTCTTTTCTCTGGTATATCTAGCATTGTTATACCTAGAAATTCGTGCTGTAATGGAATTTCACCGGTGACACGGGACCTTCCTCAGAAATAGATTTTTCCTGTCAAAATCCCTTTTTAAGTCGAAATATAACTTAAATAAGTCTCGTTGTGAAATTAATTTAGCTATTTTTTTCATTAATAGATGACGCTGGCCATTTGGGGCCATGTTTGTTTTGTGTAAAAAAAAATCAAGATTTTGTTCGCTTTTTTTCACTTGATTCCATCATGATACAAGCTTTACGTATTTATCGTTTATTGGCATAAAAATAGCAGCAGAGTAATGTGTTCTTTCATGCCCAGTAGTTTTGATTAAAATACGTTCTCTCCAATTTTAATTACGTTCAAGTTTCATCCATGCTGCCGATGCACGATAATTTATAGTCATTAGTAGCTTGAACACTGTTTTCTCAGCTTCAGCTACGACTTGCAGCTTAAATTTAGCAGTATATTTCCTAGCCAATCTTTTATCCATAGCAAATAAGGAAATCATGTAAAAATATATCAGTCCTATTCTACTTAACGTCATTTGTAACATGACTACGGTAATTGTTTACCACCGTATGATGGTTGAAATGCAAGCAAAATGGCTGTTGCTATCCAATTCGTTATAAGCAAAACAACAGTTTCTCGTTCGTTTGTTTATGGCTGTATGCATTTTTGCAAGAGTATAACATTACTAACGATACTTTTATCATTCTCTTTTACTTTTATAACTAGAAGATGGGGTAAAGAGATGGAGGAAAAGAAGTTGGTCTATTATAATTTGGTCTCTCTTGCTGCCTGATTGTATGCTGCTGCCCGTGCCCACGCTAAATTTTAAAACATTTTATAAATATTGCCATACTGGCATTTAACTGCTTACCCCATCGCAAAATCAAATTATAATAAGGAGAATTATCATAACTTGAGCACTACCTGGATACCTGAGTATTTTAATAGTTTTATGACAAAAAGTGCATTTAGTCATGAAAATTATATGAAAATACATGAATATTTCTCAGTGAAAAATACTGTGAATGGGCGAATTTTCCACGAATAATGTGTATGTATGTTCCATAGAGAAATCCGCGAATAGGTGAGTCCGCGAATGTGAGAACGAGAATACGGGGAATACTGTATCACTCCCGAAGGACATCCACTACCCAGGTCTCGGCTCCGTATAGCTGCCATGTTGCCCAATGGCTCAATAGGCAACTCCCTACCTTTGGCAGCAGCTGGAGGGAAATGCCGCCCCTAGCATTTCCCCTTCTTCTTCTTCCCCTTGCCCCTTTACCAGACTGGAAAGCGGGCTGAAAGGGGCGCAACTGCCCACCCTTTCTGGAGGAAGAAGAAGGCTGGGTATTCCCGCGGGATTCCTTCGAAGTCTGAGACTTCTTAGGGGCCGAGCAAATGCTAGCCTGGCCCGAAGGCCAGGCTGCAGTGAAGCATGAAGACCTGGAGGTCTTAGCCACTGCCTGGTGGACAAGACGGTTGCTATCATCGGCCCAACGATTGTCCACAGCAGCATCTACCAACTCCCTAGGGAAGAGAGAAGCAGAACCCAGCAATGGTCCGTTCCGTAGGGTCATTGCTGACTCAGGTCCCACAGACCTGAAGAAGTGAGAAAATCAGCATCTCTTCGTTTGGGTACCAGGTTGCCCCACAGGTTTGCCATCTGGTGGACAAGGTAGGAAGTGGCTCTACCTCCAGACTGGCACAGCCTCCTGAAAGCATAGTCTTCCCTGGGTAAGATAGCGCCTGAGACTGCCTGGAGAGCCACCATGCCTGTGGCTTCCAGGGTTGCTGCCTCTTGCTGCGAAAGGGAGATACCTTCTGTAGTAAGCTGCTGCAACGAAAGACCCAAGCCTAGACGCACCAGGTCTGGGTCAACCTGTTTAGGCAGCAATGCCCCTTCTGAGGGCATGTAGAATCGCTTCCGTTGAGGAAGAGGAAGGGGAATCAACTTGTCTGAGTGGTTCAAACGAAGCGAATTTTCTTGCCCAGACACAAGACTATTCACCTGATCGAGAACCCCCTTGACAAGTCTGGACCACAGCAGCCCCACCAAAACTTTGGGTTCCTTCTTCAGACCCAAGAAGGATTCAGGGCGTGAAGGACGATCCACATGTGAGGCTGCAGTCCCTTCCCCAAGGTCGTTGTGCTGACGAATCAGAGCAATGACCTCTGCAAAAGTCCTCTGTATCTCGAGGGTGTCTGCATCCTGGGGAAGAGGACCCTTGAGTCCTTCCAGGTCACAGTCCTCCTAATCTACTCTCCTGACAGGAGGGAGAGCCTCGGCAGACCCATGGGATCTGTCTTGCACTACGCCGGCATACAATCTCTTCGATCCAGGAGCGTAGGCTTTTGTAGTTGAACTCTGGGGAGGTGACTCACCAGAGTTCCTCCTGTCCGACTCGCACCTCCTAGGGGATGCCCAGGAGGTTGAGGGGACAGGCGAGGAAGATCGGGCACCCCAGCTGGTCCTGCTGGCAGAACCAGCAGGAGCAGTGGGCCGAAAGCATTCACCAACCCATGGTGATGACGGCAACTCGGGTTGAGGAGAATGCTTTTGCCTTGACGAAGCGTTGTCCCAAGGAGAGGAGTGGTTTTTGCGAGCCCAGCCGGGCGCTTGACTCCATGCAAACGTGACCAGGGACTGGGCAGAGTTAAGCATGCAACTGGCTGGCGAGAACTTGCGCTGTCCTCTTGAAGGGCCCCAGCCTTCTTCGAGGCCGGGACCTTGTGAGAAGACTGAACAGGGGACCTCTTCTCTGTCTCGCCTCGTGTTCGGACTCGAGAGGCCGAAGCACCTACCTGGGGACCTTGCTTGGCACTCAAAGAAATGCTAGCAGGAAGAGCTGAGACACCTGCATGTCTGGGCTCTTTCTCTCGTCCTGTGCCCGAATCTATATGTAGAGAGGTCTCTCCAGTACCGATCCGGGGTGCCCGAGTCTCCTTAGAGACCCAGGTAGTCGGCACGGCTCGCGAATGAGCATCTGACACAGTGCCAGCCTTCGAAGCGGACTTCTTAGGCATGGCAACGGGTGTGCAAACCAAAGTCTGCATTTTCTTCAGGATAGCAGTCAGGCCCCCCATCCAGGAGGGAGCAGCAGAAGACGCAGGAGCAGCCAGGGAAGCCAGGGAAGCAAGAGCAACCTAGGCAGTGGAGACGTCAATGAGAGAGCCAGAGGTGACTGGGGAAGTCAGTGTAGCATGGGAGCCAGGGAAGCCAGGAGCTGCGACATGAGCGGCCAGCACGGGTGAGGCAGGTGCAGGAGCAAGACTGGGCTGAGAGCCAGGTAAGTATGGAGCCGGAGCTGGAATAGGAAACATGCAAAGTTGGAAACAGCAAGAACCATGAGATAGGGCATGGTTGAAGTCACCATGCTGGAGGGACCTGGCTGGGATAGTGGGGCCAGGAAGCCAGGCGGCAGCGGCACAGCGTGATGGAAAGCAGGCGCAGCTGTTACCTGGGTACTCAAGTGAGAGGTAACAGTCACTGGCATATTGGCAAAAGCAGTCACAGTGATGGTGCATGTAGTTGCTGTAGCCGCAGTGTGGGTCACCACTGGCGCGCCAGACAGGTAAGACAGCAGACCCTCCAGAGACAGGATGCCAGGCAGACCCAGGTGGAGGCAGGTAGAAGCGAGGTCTGGAGTCTGCCCCCCAAGAGAAGTCTCTACTGCCATACTTGAAGACAAAGTCGGGTCAATAAAGGGAGACTCCACTCGCTCCAGGGGAAAAGTTTCCCCCTGGAGCGAGGAGAGGCCCCTGAGAGGATGTCCTGATCCTCTGCTCCCCTCGGCCTTCAACACCCGACAAAGCGAGTGAAGAAGATGAAGGGGAGTCCTCAGCCAAAGGAGGGGCAGCAAGAAGGGGAAGTTTGTCAAGAGAGAAATAACCGGACAGGTTAGCCACCAAGGGAGTCATTGGGGGCGTGTAAACCCTTGGATGACACCTTGGCAGGTTTCCTTCAGTATTGTCTCCTCACTTCAAACTTCACCCACTGCTTGGCAGACCAGGAACAAACTCAGAACAAGGTGAAGTATGTGAACACACATGCCCCCTGCAAGAAGAACATAGGGTGTGTTCGTTCATGTTAATACTAGAGCAAAAGCTATTACATTTCTTATCACCAACCCCAGGACACACACGCTGGGGGAAGGAGGGCTTACAGGGTTTATCAAGGGCTTTCATGATTAAAGCACCAAACAACAAGAAAAAGATCCCACTGGGAAAAGGCAGCTCAACGGACATCTGGGCACAAAACAACAAGAAAAAGATCCCACTAGGAAAAGGCAGTTCAATGGACGTCTGGGCAGAGAGCGAACACAACACGTTTACACCCAACGACGGAAGAAAGCAAATTGGAATGTTTACATCTGGGCAGGCAGGACTCCCGCCTCCCGAACAGTAGTTAACTGCCTAACCACCCTGTTCGAAAGTTCAACAGCCATTTCCAGCTTCGCTGAAAATAATTCCTAATGTAAAAGGCCGACAGTTTGTACATCGTGTCGGAACAGTCCACGATACTGCATTAGTCTTGGTCACCTTTGTCGTGTCAAAAGACTTGATCAAGTCGCTGAAGTCCTGATTGGATCTCAGATTAAGGCCCGTGCTGAAACACAGAGCCTAACATTGCTCGGTACCCCTTGATCATCGAGCAAGACAAATCTCTGTTAGTCCTCAGGAAAAGAAGGAAGTCTGCAATGTTCGTTGTACAGGTTTCAGAAGACAAGACATTATTTCTTTTACACAAGCTGTGGAATACTGCCCACTCACTCAGTAGACTCTGGACGAAGACTGCCGTCTATACTTAGCAATTGCTTCCACAGCTGGTTTTGAAAATCCCTTCACTCTGACGAGTCCCCTGTCAGTCTGAACCCTGTCAGGGCAAGAGTGGACAGGTAGCGATGAAAACAGTGGAAGTGTGGTTGTTTGAGAAGCTTTGGCTTCTGTGGAAGGAGCCTGGGGTAGTCGACTAGCAGCTTGAGGAGAACCAGGAACCATTCTCTTCAAGGCCAAAATGGGGCTACCAAAGTCATCTTTGGGTCCAGATGGGATATGAATTTGTTGATGACTTTCCTCACCATGTTGAATGGGGGGAAGGCATACAGGTCTAGGAAGGACCAATCCTGGAGCATGACATCTGTCGCCCATGCCAGAGGGTCTGGGGCTGCAGAGCAGAACAGCAGGAGGCAATGATTCTTCGACGTCAAGAACAGGTCTATTGACGGCTGCCCCCACAACTTCCACAGGTTGGTGCACATGTGGATCTAGCTCCCATTCCGTGGGACCCATTCCGTGGGAAGGACCTGTTTGTGCTGACTCAGTCCATCCGCTATTACATTTAGCTTCCCTTGAATGAACCTTGTCACCAGAGCGGTGCAGGTCCTCTTTACCCATAAAAGAGGGTCATTGGTGGCCTCGTAAAGGAAGACTGAGTGGGTGCCTCCTTGGTTCTTTATGTAGGCCAAGGCTGAGGTGTTGTCCAGCATCACTGCTACTGTCTTGCCAAAGGTCACCTCTGTGAATGATTGAAGGGCTGGGTGTACTGCCTTCAATTCTCTCATGTTGATGTGTAAGAACTTCTCTTTTGGAGACCAGACTCCCGAGACTTCCATGTCTCCCAGAAGAGCTCCCCAACCCCAAACTGAAGTGTCTGACTACAATGAAAGGCTGGAGCTCAGTGGATGGAGAGACTTCCCTTCCAAGAGACCTTCTGCAAGCCACCATCTCAAGTTTTCTTTGGTTTCCGGAGTGATCAGAAAGATGAACGAGTCAGGGTGGGTCTCCCCACTCCAGTTGGCCTTCAGGAAGAACTGCAGTACCATCATATGAAGTCTCCCCAGGCTTATGAACTTCTCGATGGATGTGCAGGTTCCCAAAAGGCTCATCCAACTGTTGGCCAAGAAGGCTTGAGAGCGAGGAAGACACGGACTGTTTGAAGACATGATTGTACTCTTTTGGGGGATGGAAAAACCTGAAAATTCAGTCTATAGTCATCCCCAAATAAAGATTCACTTGAGATGGAGACAATTACAATTTCTACTTGTTGATGAGTAATCCCAGGTCTTGGGCCAGAAGGGTCTTCCGAAGGTCCTCCGTGCACTGTTCCTTCGATGGAGAATGTAGGAGCCAGTTGTCTGATAGAGGGATGTACTGATCCCCATGAAGTGAAGCCACTTCGCAAGGGGGGGCGAGAACGGGAGTAAATACTTGGGGAGCTGTAGAGAGGTCAAAACACAGAGCTTGAAATTGGAAGACTGTTCTGGAACACAAATCTGAGATACTTCCTGCTGTCTTGGTGTGCTGGGATATGAAAGTAGGTGTCTTTCCATATTGATGGTCACCATCCAATCCCCCCTGTTGGATGGACGAGAGAACTGACTTTTTTGTTTCCATCTTGAATTTTGTCTTCTGAACAAAGATATTCAGGGCACTGCCATCCAGAACAGGTCTCCATACCCCAGATGACTTGGGGACCACAAAAAGACGGTTGTAAAACCCTAGAGTGTTGACATCTTCAACCAGCACTACAGGCCCTTTTGCAAGAGCCAACATCTCTTCCACAAGTGCTGAAAACCTCTCGGAGTCTACCGAGTAGGCTGTCAATGGGATGGGCATTGATAATAAGGGAGGGTTCTCCCTGAATGGGATAAAGTACCCCTCTTTGAGTACTATCGAGACCCACTAGTCTACTCCTCTGGCTTCCCATTTCTCCCAAAAGTGTAGGAGTCTTGCACCTACTGGCACACAGAGGACTGGATCCTCATTTACAAGAGGAAAGCTTTGAGGGAGCCTTTTTGGCTGGGCATCCTGCACACAGATTGGAGCATGGTCTAGCATAGAATCTTGTCTTGTTGCCCCGAAAGGGCTGCTACTGCAAAGGAGGGATTGACCTCGCAGCATTTGGCTGACTGGACTAACAAATCCTGTGTCAACTTTTTCTGAAGCTCCGACGCTATTTCTTGGACTGTGGCTTGAGGGAAGAGGTGCATATGGTCCAAAGGAGAAAAGAGAAGTGCCAACTTCTGAGATGTAGTCACACCTTTAGTGGTAAAAGAGCACCAAAGTTCACGTTTCTTCAGGACACCCATCCTGAATAAAGAAGTTAGTTCCACCGGGCCATCCCTGATAGCTTTATCTGCACAAGATAAAATCCCCAGACAGTCTGCAGACAAGTCCTCTGACATATCCTTGCAGTCTTCGATTTTCTTTGCCAGTGGTCCCATGGTCCAGTCCAAAAAGCTTAGGTCCTCAAAAACCTTAACACATATTCTTGATATGTGGTCAAGCTCGGTAGTCAAGAACATAACCTTAGCCGAAGCAAAGGCTGGCCTCCTATTAGAGTCAATCAGACAGGAGAAGTCCCCCTGAGAGGAGGCAGCTTCTCCTGTAGCATACTCTTAGTATCTCTCAGAAGCGAGATGGGCGGGTGGAGTGCAAAAGCCCGCTTTGTCCTGCTCTCTCTTGTCCGAGAGCCAGAAGTCCATTTCCCTCAAGGCTTTCCTGGATGAAGAAGACAAGACCATCTTGGGAAGCCTGGAGACGTCAACAGGCTGGTTCCTCATATAGAAGGCAGAGGCAGGGGAAGCCAGGATTGTAGGTGAGAAAAAGGAGGCTGGAGAAGGGTGTGGAAGGAGAAGGCTGGTCTAACACCTCTTCCTCTGAAGATATCAGTGAAGGCGCAAAGTCAGGAGGATCCTGTGTTACTGCTTGATTTTTCTGCAAGAGGTTCATAATTTCATCCAAATGGCACTAAATAGGATCTGTCGACGAAGTATGCTGTGCAGGACTGATGGCAGATGAAGGAATCAATGGTAGAGAGGGCGGCAGGTGCTCGGGGAGCGATGCTGGAAGATTTGAGTTTGGCACCAGACGAACAGGAGTTGGCACCAGGCGAGCACAAGTTGGTGCTGGGCGCTCGGTGGGTGCTAAGCGGTCGGTTGGTGCTGGGCAGTCAATGGGCGCTGGGTGCTTGGAAGCAGCTAAATACTCCGAATCCACTGGGAGCCTATCAGATGAGGATGGGGCTTCCGTGAAAAGGTCGGGCGCTTGGGTGGCAAATACTGCTGATGGGGCGAAGATCGTTCAGGGCTAGCCCAAAAACTATAGGAAGAAAGACTGAGGACTGCACTCAATATCCTTTGCACACTTGCAAGGAGGCGGGGGAAGCGCGGTCAGGAACTGTTACACACCTCTTGAGAGGACAAGAGATCTCATAAAAGTGCCCTTGGTGCCTCTGGTCCAAATCGGAGTCCAAAGAACTAAAAGAAAGGTCGTGCACTTCCTTACGGACTCCTTTCCAGCAGCTGTCCATCAAGTCCTGGGAGCATTCAACAGGCTCGGTTGAGGGGGCACCTACCGGAGGGAAAACCCCACCGACCTCCCCTGGACTACCAGTATGCCTTCTTCCTGGTGCATGGGAGCCTGGCAGTGACCTTGGTCTAGGAGCGTCGGCGGGACAAGTATCCACCTCCTCCACTAACACACTAACACTTCACTAACACTTGCACTTTTAACACTGGCTTGATCCATAAGCACTTTAACCGAAGCACTTAACTGTTCCATGGTCGAAACAATGAGCCCAAACTTCACATCAACACGGGGCTTCTAGGCTAGCAATGGTGTTAGGCTCGGAAGCATGGGGGTCTGGTGAAGGAGTAGGTTGGATAGGTAGAAGACTGGTTAAAGGGGAAATAGGAGTAGGAGAGGGAGACAGAACAGGTAAATCGGTATTTGCCGATTTAGGAGAACATTCTACATTAGCTACATTCCTAGCCTCGGCTCTAAGAGCAGCCTTCCTCTTCCTGTCTCATTCTAACTCATCTAAAAGAGATTTTAAAGTTTTCCACTTACCATGATCCCAGTCCCTACATTTGATACATGCCAAATCAATAAAGGAAGTCTGTCCCCTACAATTAGTACAGATTGTGTGGGTCTTAAGATGCTTTCGTAAGTTTAGTTTTGCAGCCTTTGCTGCAAAACCGGATACTAGAAGAGCTAGTGTCGAACATCACTGTGAAAAGTCAAAATCGGGAAATAATTCACTAATACAGTACTGATACTAATGAATCCTAGGCTATTTGAAAATAGCTTAAATGCTACCAAAAGTTCAAAATGCGTCACCAAATGGAGAACAAAAGCAACCACCCGGCAACCAATCTCAAAACAATAGCTGCTGTGAAAACTGAACTACTGTCGTTAAGCGGCAGAAATGGACTGACGTCATTCTGAGGCGTTGTACCCTTCCTCCCCCAGTAGAGGGCAGGACCTAGTCACCTACACTAAAACAAATTTCAAATTTTTAGCTGCTGTGCAAGTTAGAAATGTAGGTTATGTAGTTACATGGTAAGTTACATATACTGTATAAAATTCGAATATCATAACATCTACAGGTTAGATAAGGTGGAAGTAGTGAGAACACATTGTTATGGATTTACAGATTTATCCAAAATGACAAGGGAAGTAACAGCTGCAATGAAGTATTTAAAGCAAGCATTGTATGATGTAATCCTTTGTGGGATTAAGGTCTCATAAAAACCTTCAGCTGTTCAGCAAGAGTAAAGAGACCATTGGAGGATTCTGAACAATGAGAAAATAAATAACATTTATTCTTCCCAGCCTTATTCTGGACTGGGGAGATTTGTCATGAGACTTTGAAAAATTTTCTTCAACAAGCCTATTTTTCCTGTGGCAGCTTGGATTCTTGGTTGGATGACTTCAGTGACTGCAGAAAGTACCTCAAACTTTCTGCCAGTGCTGTGAGACTGTCACTCACTGTGATGAGAGCCTGCAATGGAGCAGGGACCATTTTTATTACTGTAGTTGGATCCTTTACAACTGCCTATCCACTTCCTCAAACACAGAAAACAGGATTTGGGTGTCCAATCTCAAGGACAACATGTCTAGAGAGTCAGATCTGACTCCCACATGCTTCATTGCAGCTGGAAATGGAAAATCAGAAGGCTCAGCTACCATCTGAAAGTTAACGTTGTTTCTTTCCTCTATCTCTGTCAAGACAGGTAGGGAGATAGAGGATCATTTCAGCAGCTGGAAACTTGATCCTTGAGGCAAAGTTTCAACTGAAAGCTCAGAAGTTGCAGAAGGGAATGGAACAGAGTTTAAACCAAAGGCCAAGCACTGGGAATTATGAGGTCATTCAGCGCTGGAAAGGAAATTGAGAGTAGGTAGGTATGAAAGGTGTAACAGGAGGAAAACCTCGCAGTTACACTATGAAATAATTGTTAAGAGAGGGTGGATAGCAAGATGGAAGATACTGTAATATGAATGGAGGTACAGTAAAAGGAATGAGAGGGGTTGCAGCTACGGGCCAAAGGTACACTGCAAAGAGCCTTTAGTAATGCCTACAGTGCACCCTGTGCGGTGCACTGATGGCACTATCCCCCCCCTACAGGGGATTGCAGAAGGGGCTGCATCCAGAAACATAAAAATGGGAGCAACAAAAGCCTCGTGGGGAAACCCTAAGGACAAGCGAAGACTTCAACAACTCCCAGAACTTCAAAGGAAGTTTTGAAGCCTGATCCAGTGTTGCAGGAGCAAGAACGAGGAGGATAAGAAGCCAGATGATGAACTTGCAGGGACGGGACATCCACAAAACCAACAAGGACCACAGAGGTAAAGGAAGACACATTAAAAACTGACACTGATGAAGTCTTTTTGGCCCTCTTTTGAATAGATTTGAAATTCTGCTTCCAGGAGATCCTCCAATTCTTGGCACTTCCCTTGCAAGGTATGTTCCTAAAAGAATCCTGATTCCTTCAAAATGAACAAAAGACATGAGGCCAGTGGTCACTGGAGGCATAAAATTTCCAAAAACACATCCATATCCAAAACATCTAAGCTCATCTTAAAATTTACCTGAAATATCCATGAACAGATTTGCATAAGCACTCAATACCAACAAAACCTAGAACAGTGTACCATGGTGTAAACCTTCAAACATCCCAAGTCAAAAGATCTATGCCAACAAAGCAGCAGTAGACAAACACTGACTCAAGGGCAGCTGAAAAAAATGTGCATGTATGTAACACTGTGGGTGGAAAGGCACCTCCTCTATTGACCCATATGCATCAACCTGTACTGCCCAGCTTCAATGACCAAACCAGCTGGGACCCAAGAATACTTTCTACGTAAAAGATGATAGTGTCTATTCTGATAAGAACAAATAAACAATGAACTTACCAACTGTGAGGCATCGGTTAACTGCTCTGCTGTGAGAGTAACAAAACCAGAGATGATTTTTCGGGAAAAGTCCACATTCCACTTGAGATGCACAGCAACGACCTTTACTTCCTCTGAAAAATTATGACTCAAGTTCATTTAAAATTCAGGTCAAATAAACAAACATTTACATAAAAGGTGGCACTTAACAAATATTCACTCATTCACATCCATACTAGTGGAGCAGATAAGCCATACAATCATTCATTTGATGATACTAGCATGAAATTTGGCAGAAATACTCATTGGGGGTAGACTTTAAGAAAAAAGTGCTAGCCACCTGACATTCCCTTACATGGCCATTTTCTGAGATGGCCGCCATATGACGATTATCATTAAAAAAGGCCAGTATATTTTTGTATAAACAGCCAGAGTTCAATCATTATTGGGATAAATTAGGGGGTTCTTTGTCATAAAATTTCAGACTTTACTTGGGAGAGCAATTCAGGAATCCAATCTGTCGGCCATTTTCCAAGATGGCCAGCCAGGTAAGCCTAATATGCAAAATAATCCAACTTTCTTGGAACTTCTACATATTTGTCCATATAACTTGATTTCTATGAGTATTTATAGCCATTTGTTCTTAGACATAATTAAAAAAAATATGCAAGTGACAAATATACTGACTCATTATTGACTGAGTCCAAATTTGAGAACACACATCATCATCCTCCACATATTGCTTTACTGCATTCTCACCTAACTGTCCTGATATTTCCAACACTCTCTGTCATATGATATGCTAATTCCATTCTCATGAAGCTTGTCTATTAATTCTCTTTTTCTTGTTTTGGTAAACACTTTCATCCTGACATATATGGGAAAAGGTTTCATGGTGTTATGCATGCCTGCAGGTTTTTGATCCTTCAGTATACAGTACTTAGAGTAGCAGTTGTATTGTAAAAGTTCTGCAATAGCAACATCTGACAGTATAACACTATGGTGTCCAGATGGGACCTGATGTCAACACCATGCTCGATGCTGCAAACAAACTGTAAACGTGCCTGGGAACAGCTTCCTCTCCAAGTCCTTCTTGTAAATATTGACAGAATTTTGTTGTATGAGCAAGCATTTCTCTTTGAATGATAGGATTTAGTCTTATGAACAAGCATTTCTCTTCGAATGACATCTGCAGCTTTAGCCAGATGAATAGCTTCACTGTACTTGCTAGCATCAGACAAAACAGCCAATGTCTTTTCTGAATGCTAGAACAACATCATGCCCCTTCCTATGGGCCTCAAGCTCAGGAATCCTAGAGAGTAACTGCTATTTTAACCTGGTGGTATTGACGTCTGGGTAGTCTACACCTATACAGGCTGTGCTTGTATAGGGAAGCTAGATCAGCAAGTCTGAATATTACAGGTGATGTTTCTGTATTAGTAACCTTGCTATCAATGATGTAGATAAATTTAGAAAAAGCCACAAGATATAACTTTTTCCACTGATCATGGCAATTCTCTTCTTTCTTTATCACATTAAGGTGTGCTCTCTCTGAGTTGCATAAGTCTGCCAAGCATCATGGGTGATACTTCAGTTCTTGAGCAACATCACCAGCACTTAACTTTGTAAGGAACTTTCCATGGTTTAGGGTCTTGACACTGATTGAGCCTTTCCTTCAGCTGCATTGTCATTGCTTGTCTTAAATTTGATATTTCATCCTCTTCTTCACACAAAAAGCATTGTAACTTTGGAGGATCTTGAGGTTCATGATCTCTTTCCATAGTTTTCTTCTGTAACTGATGTACTGAAAGTCACTGCTGTTTTCTGTGCTCTTTTCAATTTGGTATTATTAAACAAAAGTCTGCAGCTGTTATGATACTTTGCTTTACTCCATATCAATGTAGTTTCTATGCCTTCTCCATCGTCTAACTGTGCTGGATCAAATGATAGTGGCAAAGCAATAAGAGCATGAAACAATGGTACATTTTCTGAGTCCAGTCCCGTGTCAGCCGGTGAAATTCCATTACAGCACGAATTTCTAGGTATAACAATGCTAGATATACCAGAGAAAAAGAGCTTTCAGGAAAGCTGGGGTTACTACCCCCAGTCGATCGCCTTTTAGGAAGACGTCGGTATAATGAAGGGTGAGTGAAATACCACTACCATGGAAATATACTCAAAGATCTCTCCTTATCAAAACCCCGAAAAGAGCGGTGAGCCGTTACAGCCCCCACACTCAACACCGCCAGGACGGCGACACCAGCGCCACCTACTTCATTCCATTTTCTAGCACGTGATACGTTCGTTTTTTGTGTGCTCGTCCCTTTTGGATTGTTTTTCATCATCTGCAATGGCATCGAGCACCTTTTCCATCTCTAAGTTAAGTACCATCTTCTTGTGGGGTTTTTGATCTGTTTTTTGGCTGTTTTGGTCTCGTGTTTTCATAAATATTGAGATCTTCTTATAGACGCCACGCGCCCCCGTCAGCCATGTCGACCATGAGGCGACTCCTTCTGTTCTTTCAGTTGAGTTGTCTCCTCGTCGTTATAGAAAGGTTTTAACCCCATGAATTCCTTCCTGGTGGTTCTCATGTGGCTCCCCCTTTTAGTTTTTGTTTTACATTATCGCCCATCGGGCCTTTCTTAGGTGATGCCCCGCCCAAGTACCCCACCAGGTTGGGTTCATTTTCATTTTAGTCTCAGTAGGCTATTATTTTATACTTGAAGATGGTGCTCTTCTTTTATTTTTAGTATTTTTAATTATTTTTGTTTATTGTTTTTTTGGTTGTGTGGTTTAATCGGTGGCCTCTCCCGAGGTAGGCTACGCCCCTATTGAACTTAATTTTATTTTGATTGTTTATGTGTGATGGTATTTTTTGTAGTGTTAGCTCCATCCCTTGCCCTGGGTGCGGAGATCAGGTTGAGGGAGTTTTGGTTGCTGTTTCCTCCGGGTCGTTTTTTATGGTGGTTAGAGTGAGCCCCTTAGTTCTCTTCCTCCATTTGGGGGAATCGAGTTCTTTGGATGTGTTTCCTCTAGGCTAGTCGCCTACTTACCCCCTCTCGGTCCCGGTTGACTCTCAGCACAAAATTTCTCTCCCTGCTGGTTCCTCCCTCCTTTACACTTACTCTTTCCTAACCTATACTAGGTTAGGCTTATATTAGGCTTTGCCTAGCAGGAGTTGGGCTTCGGGTTGTGTAGCTTCCTGAGTAGGCTACCCTTCCAAGTTCATTTGGAGGGAAGGATGCAGTTGAGCGGGTGTCATGTTCTCCCTGTCTCCTGTCCCCTTCCGGGTAGCCTCCTCTCCTCTCCACCTCCCCCATCAGCCTTGCTTGACTCGCGGCGGGTGACGCTAGATGGCGTTTTCTCCGAGTTCAGGGACTCCTCCTATTGTAGAGGGATTCGCCCCTCCCATACCGTCCCCAGCTTCGCTGTGGTGGGGTGGGTGGTTTGTTTGCTCGAACGTGTTCGAATCACTTTCTCATACCTCATCTCCCCATCGGGCTACGAGTTAGGGTGAAATGTGTGGCTCCGCATGTATGTTATGAACATAAAACACTTTACCCGTTTTGTTTCCGCGGGAGGTAAGGGTGGGAGGTTTCTATATCACGTAAGGGAAGCGGACCCCTCCGGTCTCTTGAGTATTACCATCACTTGTTATTTTTATTATTGTTAGACAAGTATTATTATTATTTTGTTTTAATCTTAGATAAATCTGTTTACTTATATACGTGAATCCGGTCCTACACCCGGGGGCTCCGCCGTTATTTTTCTGGCAGCCCTTATGGTTAGTTCCTGGTTTCTCGTTCCTTCATTCCCCGGAGTCCTCCGGGGTCTGAATCCTTACCTTCCACTCTGTGCATTTAAAGCTTATTGGCCCAGTTTATAATAGGGAGTTCTTCTCCTTGAGTATTCCGGTTGTAGTTGAGTTTCGGCCTTGCCGGGCTTTAGATTGCTTAGAGTGTGAGGTTCATGTACTTTTATTTTTACAGACTGTTCGCTGTGAGAGAGCCGGGTGTACCGCCTCCTTCAACAACCCTACGGGCACGTAGTATGCCGGACCCACGCTGGTTGTGCGGTCCGGCTTGATGACCTGGTTGTTTGGCACCTGATGGTTGTGAGGTTTGCTTCTTTGCTCTCTGTTCAACCATCCAGGATGAGTCGGTAAGTGACAGTCTTTTTCCTCCGGTTCATGCTCCTCATGTTGTGTATTGTTTATATTCCCGGTCTGACTTTTCGTTCCTGACTAACTGCAGGTTTCCTTGCAATTATGGACGAAGCTTCCAAGAAGTCTGCCTTGGAATCCCTCCGGCCTGGGTGGCTGGGTTCCGGCAGGAATGTTCCGTCCGGGAAGCCCTACGCCTCGACGCCAGGTTGAGGGACTTGCTTTACCCCAGCGCACGGGTGGCGCTGCAGTGCCTGAAGAACTTGCCACCCCAATCATCCAACAATCCGGGATGCGACCCAGCCACCTCAAGTGGATATCATGTACGCCGAGGTCTCGGAGGATGTTGCCGCCCTAAATCTCAACCTGGAACCGATGAATACGGAGCAGGACCAGGTGGTAAGTGGTGAGGTAAGTGAGGATGTTGGGGCGGGCCCCTTTGTTTGACTCCCTGCTTCATCAGTTTCTTCATTTGCAGGTTTTGTGAAGTCTTCCTCCTGGGTGATAGAGCTCCGTCTGCTATCCCAAGTTGAAGACTTCATGGAAGGCGAAGGCTACAAGTCCTCGACTTCCAAGAAGGCACGCCCTTCCCCGTCGAAGGCTAAGGTTTCAGGACCGGTAGCCTCCGGGAGCAAATCTAGTTCCTCCAGCAAAGGCGCGAGTAAGAGGGCTGCAAACCAAGCCCTCCTCGCCAACCTTCTTTTGATGCAGAAGCCCTTGCCACTGAACTTTACAAAAAGTTCACGGAGGACCTAGATTCTAGGTTTGAAAAAATCTCGGATAAGTTTGCCAATTATGACAATATACTGGCAGGTTTGGCTCGCCAACCTCCGGCAGAACCACAGTATTCTATCCCCGACACTGCGGACCTCCCGCCGCTTGATGTCGGTAACCCTTGGCGGCAGCACCGGGCCATCCAACATGATGGCAAACTTACAGTTGAAGGTCTGGGCACGAGACGGTTGGAGGAATTGGAGTTCTTCCCCGATCTCTTGCCCCTTATCCAGGCTTCGTGAGGCTCACTGAAGAAGCCTGGATTCGGTCAGACAAGGTTCCTAGGAGACTGTCATCATCCCTAGGACCAGGCTCAGTCGGCTCTCCTGCGCACTCTGACGGAGTGGCAGGCAGAAAACACGAAACTGACCCCTTTCAAGGGCAATTTTACGATGTTCACCCTGGGAGAAGACCTTCCCACTCCTTGCATGGACAAAGTTGCTCTGGCTACGGCCCGAGCATGCTTTGAAGGTAATCCCTTACCTCAATTAAGGGAAACAGATCCTACTTCCTGGTATTCCCAGGAAGTAATGAGTTCTGGGTGGACGCCCGCCCACTTTCACCGTGGGGAAGCTGGACCCCTTCGCGCTTCCACGCAGTTTAGTGAACAGCTCCCCTAAGCTGCCGGAATCTCTTTACTGAAGGCGGAGTTTGAGGCCCGGACTAAGTTAGCCGGTCCTTGAGCTCCGGCTGTCTTACAGAGGCTACTGCCGCCTCCGGCTCGGACGAACCCTTTTTCCAGGTCCTAGCTAAGTCCTTCCTGGCGAGCTTCCAGTCGGACTTTGCATGAGTTTATCATGGCCAGACTGGAGTGCAGAAAATTTATTTTTGCTGACGCTACTATCCGCCACGAGCCTAACAAGCTCGTTAAAAGCTCGATCTGGGGACCTAACCTCTTCCCTGAAGAAGAGGTTACATCCGTCATGTCTGAGGCTACACGGGCCAATCAGAGTCTGCGCTCTCGGTGGGGAATTTCCGCTTATAAGCGCAAGACCCCAGAATCGGCCGCCCCCAGACGAGAGGAGGCAAACGCTTCAGGAGGCATAAGAGGCCCCATCAGGCGGTAGTTCAAGCCGCCCCGGTCTCGGCAGTGGCCCAACCATCTACCTCTAAGGCCCACCCCAACAGTACGTGTTGGTCCAACCAGCTGCACCCTCCTATGTGTCTCACCAGCATACAACCCCACATATGAGGGCCGTGGATTATTTCACGGCCTCAATAGGGTTGCAAGGGGAGGAAGAGGCAAGGTCCCCACAGAGGAAGGTCTAACACCACCCCAAGAGGAAGACCTGGACGTGGTAGAGGGAATAAACCCGCTCCCTCCCACTGAGAGAACACAGGTAGGCGGTCGCTGTATTGGTTCAGGGACCAATGGACCTTCAGCCCTTGGGCACACAGCATTGTGTCCAAGGGACTGGGGTGGAGCTGGATCAAGACCTCCTCCTCTAACCAGGTTTTACCAGCCACCCACATCAATCCTACAGGATTATGTAACAGAATTGCTCAACAAACGAGCAATAAAGAAAGCAAGGCACCTAAAGTTTCAAGGCAGGCTATTCACTGTTCCCAAAAAGACTCCGATCAGCAAAGAGTGATCCTGGATCTGTCGGCGTCTAAATCTCTACATAAAATGCGACAAGTTTCGCATGCTTATGGTAGCTCAGGCACGGACTCTACTTCGCATGGGGCCGTCACCACCTCTATCGATCTTTCAGACGCTTATTATCACGTCCCGATTGCGCGGAACTTCTCTCAGTTCCTCGGTTTCAGACTCGGGAATCAAGCCTACTCCTTCAGGGTCATGCCCTTCGGTCTGAACATTGCACCCAGGGTATTCACCAAGCTGGCGGACACGGTAGTACAGCAGCTCCGGTCCCAAGGAATTTCCCTAGCAGCGTACCTAGACGATTGATAATCTGGGCACCAACTGTTCCGGAGTGTCAGAAGCCACGTCCATAGTCATCAATTTCCTAGAGTCACTGGGTTTTCAGCTGAACAGAGAAGTCCCGCCTGACTCGGAGTCCCGGTTTCAGTGGCTGGGTCTCCAGTGGGATCTGTCCTCCCACACGTTATCTCTCCCGCCTCCCAAGAGGAAAGAGATAGCATCTCTCACCAAGAGGTTTCTCAAAATCCATCGGCATCCCGTCGGTCCCAAGAAAGAGTCTCGGTCCCTTCAATTTGCCTCAGTGACAGACCTGCTCTTGAAAGCCAAATTAAAAGACATAAACAGAGTGTGGCGGAGTCGAGCAAATGCCAAGCTCAGGGACAAGGTCTCTCTATCCTCGAATCTTAAAGACAAGACTGCGGCCTTGGACCACAGTCAGGGCCTGTCCAAAACAGTACTGCTTCAATTTCCCCCTCCGGCACTAGTAGTTATCCACACAGACGCTTCTCTAAGCGGCTGGGGGATATTCACCAAAACAGAAAGTACAAGGAACGTGGTCCACAATGTTTCAGCAGTTCCATATAAACACCCTGGAAGCTATGGCGGTCTTTCTAACTCTGAAGAAAATCCGCCTCCCAACCGGATTCATATCAGGTTGGTGTTAGACAGCGCAGTGGTAGTTCATTGCATCAACAGGGGCGGCTCCAAATCAGGTCGAGTAAACCAAGTAATGGTAGCCATCTTCTCCCTGGCGAACAAGCACGGTTGGCACCTGTCAGCCACCCACCTAGCAGGAGTCCGAACGTGGTGGCGGATTCCTGTCCAGGACTACCCGTTGGAGACGGAGTGGTCCCTGGATGCGGAATCTTTCAAATGGATTTGCCCGGGTTCCGGGCCTCCAAGTGGATCTGTTCGCAACGGAGAGCAACTTCAAGCTCCCTGTTACGTGGCCCCAACCTGGACCCTCAGGCGTTCGCCACACACGCAATGACAGTAGATTGGAACAATTGGGAGAAGGTTTATCTGTTCCTCCAATAAATTTACTGCTGAAAGTATTACACAAACTCAGGACATTCAAAGGTCAACCAGCCCTAATAGCCCCTATTGGCCGAAGAGCAATTGGTTCCCTCTCCTTCAGGAACTGGGATTACGGAGTCTTCGGATTCCCAAGCCCATTCTGACCCAGACAGTACAAACCAAGACTGTGTCAGCTTCCTCAAGGATTCAGAATGCCCTAGTTTTATGGACTTTATAAAAGTTCGCAGCCCAAAAAGGAGCGGACATTGACCCTGTCAACACTCTGTTTTTAGAATCAGATAAAAGATTCTACTCTTAGACAGTATGACTCAGCAGTCAAAAATTAGCCTCCTTCCTGAAAGCATCTGAAGCCAAAATTATGACGACTAATTTAGGAGTTTCCTTCTTTAGGTCACTGTTTGAGAAAGGCCTGGCTCCGCCACTATTACCACAGTCAAGTCGGCATTGAAGAAAGTATTTCTTTACGGCTTTAAAATCGACCTTACAGATTCCTATTTTTCATCCATCCCCAGAGCATGCGCTCGCCTGAGACCAGTATCACGCCCACATTCGGTTACTTGGTTTCTCAATGACGTCCTTAAGTTAGCATCAGAGTTGGATAACTCCATTGCTCTTATCAGGATCTGTTAAGGAAGACCTTATTTTTGATTAGCTTGGCTTCAGGTGCTAGAATCTCAGAGCTGTCGGCTCTCACTAGAGGTGATAGTTTTGTTAACTTCCTCCCATCTGGAGAAGTCCTCCTTTCCCTGACCCTAGATTTTTAGCTAAGAACGAAGACCCACAGGACAGGTGGTCTCCTTGGAAGGTGGTGCCCCTTCCTCAAGACCAATCTTTATGTCCAGTTTATACACTTAAATCTTACCTCTTAAGAACTCCACAGAGTAAGTCGGGTCCTCTTTTTATCAGGGAGAAAGGTGGTACTCTTTCTCTGAACGCTATAAGGCAACAAATTCTGTATTTCATTAAACAAGCCAACCCAGACTCAGTTCCTAAAGTTCATGATATTCGAGCAGTGGCTACTTCTATTAATTACTTTCATAATATGGACTTTTCAGAGTTATCAAAATATACGGGTTGGAAATCACCTCTAGTGTTTAAACGCCACTATTTAAAAATCGCTCAAGCCCTGAAATATTCTACAATAGCAGTGGGAAGTGTCATCTCCCACCTTAAATAATCATATCCTTTCTTTTCCCCCCGCCCGCCTACCTCATTTGCTTCTCTGCTTATTCTCCTGGTTGTTTATGCCTCACTGCCTAGCCCCTCATATTGATGTATCTTGTATCTACTGATGGAAAAGTGTAATCTGACTAGCCATAATTGTTTTCACTTATGGGTACTGGACGGTTTTTATTTGGCTCCACATTACCCCAGATGTTTGTGTGTTAATTTTCATTAGTCTTGTCTCTTACATGTTTAGCCTAAGTTTACGTGTATAGTTTTAAGGTTGTATTTGCTTGTTCTGTGCACATTTCATGTTTCACTACCTTTAAGTAATTTTAAGGTTTTGAGGTTTTTTCCCTATCATACCGGGACCTCCCCTTGTTTTGTAGTGCTAAGTTTTTTGATGTGCCTTAGATTTAAGTTACCTTACTTTTAAGTATTCTTGCTTCATGAAAGAGATTGCTTGATTAAAATTATTTTCGTTACAATTTTGCTTTTTCTTCAGATTACCCCCTTTTTCCCAGTAGTAGCAGTCTTGGCATGATTCTCTATCACTATTTCACCGGCTGACACGGGACTGGACTCAGAAAAGGGATTTTGACAGAGGAAAATCTATTTCTGAGGAAGGTCCCGTGTCACCCGGTGACCCTCCCTAACTGACCTAGTACTCCCCCCGCTACTTGCACATGCCAAGTCTGGGGTTAGTGCTAGCATGGAATGAAGTAGGTGGCGCTGGTGTCGCCCGTCCTGGCGGGTGTTGAGTGTGGGAGCTGTAACGGCTCACCGCTCTTTACGGGGTTTTGATAAGGAGAGATCTTTCGAGTATATTTCTGTGGTAGTGGTATTTCACTCACCCTTCATTATACCGACGCCTTCCTAAAAAGACGATCGACTGGGGTAGTAACCCAGCTTTCCTGAAAGCTCTTTTCTCTGGTATATCTAGCATTGTTATACCTAGAAATTGCGTGCTGTAATGGAATTTCACCGGGTGACACGGACCTTCCTCAGAAATAGATTTTTCCTCTGTCAAAATCCCTTTTTTGCAAGATTACCATATCCAGCAGTCATATTTCCTCTGAAATAAGCTAAAAAGTGAAATTTGTGTTTCATCACTTTTGTCCTCTTGACAAAGACATTTACTCCAGTCAGTTTGCATTTTTGGCTTGGCATCCACGATAAGATACTTTGAACTTAAGAACAGCTGGCTGAGAGTTTATCCTTTTACCACCTTTGCTCACTTTCATGTAAAGGATGCAGTTATGTTCGAGCTGTTGCCCTATACCTAACTCGATTGTTCATCCAATATCATTTAAACCCTGTGCGTTCTGCACACCATCCAGATAATGTTAAAGCCCCGTCATCCTTGGCTCGGCTCTCCCGTGCTGGCACATCCTGTCAGTTCAGGCGAGGCTATCTAATTTCTTTGGGGCTGATTACAGAGCATTTGTGATACTAAACTTGCAGCTGATATTGAACCATGCTGAGTTTCACGGCAGTGTCTGTCACCAGTGTGCCCTGGTGGTGAGTGACATACACTCTCTTGGCTTCACCTCCATAGTTTAATTTTACTTTTCCTTCTCATATATGAGTAGTTTTAACTCTGATATTTAGCTTCATCTGGCCAAAGCAACTGGTTTTTTGGTGCCAAAACTTTCCATTTGCCCAACTGCTGTCTGCAGAATCCCCCCGTGCCTCAGGAACAGTAGTGTTGACTTGCCTGCAAGATTGGCTCTGTAGTTTGCAACCCTTGGAGGCATTATATAGACAGAAAGAGCTTATCCTCTTTGACTTCCCTTCATTAGTAGCCTTTTTTTAGTAGCAAAGTTGGAAATAAATGGACAGAGATTGGCACTTTTATGGTTTATGGCTGTTTTTGGTGTGCTGGCAGCCAGCTTGAAAAAATGACAAACTCAACAATAATTTGTATTTTTCCTAACATATAAGCCTACAACAACTGGTGATAGGAGTATCCTTAATCAAGCACGTGCAGATGGCTATGGTAGACTCATTTTTAGAGAGTAGCACTAGCTACAAAAGAGGTCCGCAGGACCAGCATCGCCCAATTTGTGAATATCTGGAGGGAACCATGATATTTCACCCAAGATGAATGAGTGAGAGATCGGGAAAGAGGGGAGGCATGAGATGGGAAATTAAAAAGTCACATGATGTTGTGGGTTTGTATGTTGAACTTGTCATTTGTTCTGACACTGATACAAACACCCAAACACCACAACATGTGATAGGAGACTCATAAAGTGGAGGGAGGAAGATCTCTCCAAAAAACAAGCAAGGCAATTAAAAGTGACCACCAAACATAAAACATTTTTAAAAGAATAATACTCACTTTTTAAAGTGATGTGATGGGGTACTGGAATTTTTGATGGCTAGCACTTTTTTCTTTTTCCTTTGTGGGGTTGAACATGATATGAGTTCCTAAACTCTCCTTTGTTCTCTCTATTCAAATACCCATCAGGTCTAGTCTTCATCTATGACATTTTTCAATGACTTCCTGGGCCTCCATATCTACCGTTTTTATGAATAAGCAGCCTATGCCTCATCACTCTCATTACACGTCCACACCGCCCCATCTGGACTTTGAGATCACAGTCTATTTTCAGCCACTCCATACCTCATCTCTCTTCATTCATAATATATATGATCTTCCCACCATACTTCATTCTAAGTCCAACATTTTATGGCTACAACTTTTCAAAATGTCTCCATTTGCTCTGTCAGTGCCAACAAAAACAATTTATTGGAAGTAATTTGGTAAAGTCAAGCATAATATGGAATAAATAATATATTGTATACCTTCTGCAAATACAGTATAAAGTAAACCTCAAGGTCATACACCTTAGTAAGCATACGATAAGCTTTTAAAACAAGTGTCGATAAAACTGCAAGAAGTTTGGCTGAACACCTAGCACTAAAAAACAGAAGTAGAGGGATTAAATTTTTCAACATGGTAGAGAATGTTCTTGAGGTGCAGCTAAGCTTAGATTCTATAAAAAACATAACTACTGTACCCTCAGTTTAAATAATAATAACTAATATTATACAGAGAAGATAGGTATAAAGCAATTATTTTTCTATTTTTTTTATGAACCACAATCAAATAACATAAAGTAACAGTATTGTATTATGTATGTGTTGAGAGCAAGTTACTGCTACAGGGAAGGAGCCATTGGTAATTGTAACAAGACTGTAGTAGGCCTAGCAAGTTAATTATAGAACCTTATTTCAATGAGTGTGGTATAAGCAATTTTTATGCCAGTGAATCCTTCATAATATTCTAACTTATTCTGAAAAAACACAAGAAACTTACCACTGAGTGCCACACAATATTCTCACTTTTTCAGCATTTATGAAGCAACACTTCATAGTGTGGTTCATTAGGTAAGCTATTCTTTAGTAGTTCTTGAAGGAAATGAAGTTTTCATAATAAAACTAATATTGTAATACTTACCTGAACACCTGAATTAGCCCTGGTCACCTGACCAGCCCGAACATAACCCCACTCATTTAACTACATTGTTAAAAATTTTTTAACTGTCAGCATTACCAACGCTGCAGGTAAACATTGTTTACTGAGTTACCTGTCCACCGATGGCAACTCTGCTATCTGCACCGGTCGACAGGAACGCCCCCTCCTTTTCAATCGCTAACTAATCACTATCATTTAAGAGGGGAGGAGGGTGGGAGTCATTCAGGTGTTCAGGTAAGTATTACAATATTAGTTTTATTATGAAAACTTCATATTGCAATACACTCCCTGAACACCTGAATTAGCCCGATTAACAACATTTACATGGTGGTGGGATCAATCAATGTCAGCCCGACCTACTCTCGTGGAAAAGCAGGTAACGCAGTTACACCTACTTATGTTTGTCCGATAACTCACCCTGGTCTGATCATCCGGTTGAAGGGGAGAGCACCTCATCGTCAGTCTCGTAAGTCTGAGTCTCGTCCCTGTCAATCTAACCTCCCATGTGGTATGTCATGCCTCTCATGTATGAAGGTGGAACTGATACCTCCCATGTGGCTAATGTAGCCTCTCATGTATGGAGGGGAAGTTTCAAGGGTTCATCCTTCACGATGCTCCTTGAAGATTGCCAGTGCGGAGTGTGTGCGTCCTTTAGGTGTAAGTTGCTCCATGGTTGCACCTTACCTGACTAAGTACCCAATGACAAAATCAACCTTTGACTACTACAAACCCTAACAATTTCTTGACAACTGATATAAATGAAAAGTTTTTTTTTTTATCCTACCTAATAGTCCTAGGCTAATATATACGGCAATTATTTCAAAATCGCGTCTGCTGCCATGAACGGACCAAGTGAAAAACCCTCTTCCGACGTGAATTGAACGTCTCTTAAATAGAAAGAAGTGAAAACTGACGCTGACTTCCACGTTGCTGCCTCCATAATTGCCGCAATTGAAAAGTTCTTTAGGAATGCTGCCGATGTTGCCATACTCCTGATACTATGTGCTCTCGGTCGGGAGTTATGACCTGGTGATCGGAAGGGATCGTTATTATCAGCTTGCAAGATAACTTCTCTAAGGAAGAAACTAACCGCATTCTTAGATAATCCCTGGAATGTATAAAAATAGAATATTCTATTGTCTACTCTTTTTGAGAAGAAAATTCTTATTTGGTATGCATAAAAGTAGACAATTCATCGAAGAATATTCTCAAGAAAATTCTCCACACGCTTAGCAAATTTAGCGCACGTATGCATAATAATAGATTATTCTTAAAAACTGAAGAATATGCTTCACATTTGAAAGGCAGGCCATCAGGTGTCTTCGAGCAGTTGCGGTGGTGGTCGTCGGCATTATGGCTGCGTTCATGAATATTAGAAAACCTAAAATATATAACGTTCGTCGCTCAGGCCATCATGTCCATGACTACAAACGTCTTTTCCGATTTGACGAGGATAACGTACATTGGATTGTACAAAAACGTACTACTGGACAATAATGATGTTGAGACCAGAGGAGGAGCATTATCTACAAAACAGCGACTTGAAGCATTTCTTAGGTATGTGTCCGATCCAGGTTTTCAAGTCGGAGTTGGTGAAGACTTAGAATAGACCAATCTTCAGTTTGCCGTTCGGTTCACTACATATGTGAGAGACTCGTACAAATAGCTGACAACTGGATCAAATTTCTCAAACACGGCAAGAGAAAGAAAACGCTTCCTCGGCGTGGACTGCAAAATATTCATTTCCGCAAGCTATCGGGCGATTGATTGCACTCATATAAAGATAAATAGGCCTGTGCGCCGCTTCCACCCTGACGAATTTGTTAACAGAAAGGAGTGCATTCAATTAATGTGCAGGCCACTTGTGACTCTAAAGAGTGTTTTACAAGTGTTTGCGCTAGTTGGGCTGGCAGTGTTCACGATTCGAGGATACTACGATGTTCGGACATTCCACATATCATGCAATCAACAAGAGGTGACTTTCTGCTGTTAGGTGACAGTGGATATCCTATAAAACCTTGGCTTATGGTACCCTTCAGAAACCCTGAAACTCCCGCGCAGCAACAATTCAACAAAGTTTTTCACTAAAGAACGAGTAATTATTGAGCGATGTTTTTGGGCAACTTAAGAAACGTTTTCCTATGCTGGCAGGTGTTGTTCGTGTTGCAACAACACAAGTTCCCAAAATTATTGTAGCATGTGTTGTTTTACACAACATTTCAAAGTATTTACATGATAACCTGCCAGAACAAATAAATCATGAGCCTATTGTCGATGAAGAAATTGAAGAACCTCGTGTGTGGAAACAGATGCTGTGCAACGACAACTTGGTCAAATAAAATGACAACAGATAGCTGATATTCTACAAAATCTTAACTACTAATGTGGGTAATAATACATGACTGCATTGTTAATTATTGTATTGTTATGAGGACAATAATATAAATATTGGAATTACACTCAACTTTCTTTTAGCCTTGAAATTTTCATGAAACGTAGTGTTATGAATATATATATTTATAAATGAATTATCATTTCTGGTTATTATTTATAGAAAACATGACTAAATAAAGCTATTTAATATTATTGAAATGAAAGCGATGGCATGAAATTATAATGAACTAAAAATAAACATATTTAGTTACACAATTTCTATTGTGTTCTACCAATTTATTTTGGTATCTCTTTCAACAACAGAAACAAATAAAATATATGCGTGGCAATAAGCATTAATGCAATCTACAATTCTTCATAATCCTTGCCAGTCATAGGATCCATGAAAAACCGGGGGTCAGCAGTATTTGCTAGTGCGCTCATGTGACCCAACCCGTTCACGGATTCTATCGGCATGTTTGACGCAGGTGTCGAACTGATCTTAGACCGTTTTTCTCTCAAGTAGTGCAGTTGTTCAAGAAGAACAAGTCTCTGCAACTGTGCAGTAGACAAAACTTCCGTTTCTTCCGTTTCGACACTAAAAGACATGTTTAAAGCATCACGGCTTCTCTTCTTTGTGTTCCTCGAAAGCGGCGCCTTCATTTGCTGAATCCCTGATGATGTAGATGGAATAGGGTCATCGGAGATTGCAGGGGATGGTGCTCTTGACTCAGTATGATGTGATGTCGCTGATGTGCCAACTGAAATTCCACATGTTAATTGCTTCATGTTGATGTTTTCTTCTTCACTGGGAGGTGCTTCTGAGTCACTACAATGTGATGTAGCTGATGTACCAGCCGAAAATCCATACGATAATTGGTGCATCTTGGGATTTGGTTCATCATTACATTCACTAACCATTTGTAGCCACATTTTCTGAAACTCTTTGAGAACAGGTGGGGGACCACCCCCCGTTTTTTTCATGTCTAGCTGCTGCTTTAATTTCTGCTCGATGTTCGAGATCTTCTTGCGAATTTGTTCCTTTGTTATCACAAGTCCCTTACACCCGTACACATTTATAACAGCTAGAGCAGCATTTTCCTTAGCTTTTTTATCCTGTGGCTTTTTGGACTTACACAGCAGCGGCATTCCATGGGGTGTTCAGTTATAGATCTTTATGTTCCTACAGATACAAGCTTATGACGCTCTCTTTTTCCCGAAGAATATTCTACTTTGCTCTCTTTTATCACGAAGCAAATAGCAAATTGTTATGCATACCACATTTAATGAATATTCTATTTTCTACTAAGGATTTGCTTTTTCCTATTTTTGGAAGAAGATAGAATATTCTATTTTTATACATTCCAGCCAATGGCTGAGATGGGTTTCTCGGGGAGAAGAAGAGAGTTCGAGGGTGCGGTCATAGCTTACTGGTGCGTGATAAATAGTGTTTTAGCGCACGCACAGGACAGAGGAGCATTTCTGACTCTTCTCCTGCGATGAAATCCTCGAGAGAGGTAACTTTGAACACTCTCGGCAGCAGGTTACCTTCCGATTCCGACTTTGCTCTGAATTCGGGAAGATATGAGAGAACAATATCCTTGTCTGCGTATGATATTTTCCTCGACACCGCTTGAATTTCCCTAACCCTTTTCGCCGTTGCCAGCGATACCAAGAATAATACTTTTTTAGTTAATTCCCTCAATGTTAATTTCTCAAGAGGTTCGTACACTTGAGAACTTAATACTTTCAAAACTGCCGCTAAATCCCATGGAGGAGCCCGAAGCGGTACCGCAGGTCTCTCGATCTTGAAAGACCTAAGCAGGTCGTGTAAGATTCTACTACTCGATAATTCCGGTAGGTGGAACCTGAAAGTACTTGCGAGCATTGACCTATATCCTGCAATTGTTGAATAAGATAGGTTTCTAGATTTCCTAAGGAATAATAAGAAGTCTGCTACCTTAGGTATCGTAGGGCAGGAAATTCTGTGTCCTTGTGATCTACACCATTTGCGATATATGGCCCATCTTACTTGGTATAATTTTCTAGTTGATTTCCTTAGGCAAAAGGAAAGCTGTTGAGCCACTGCCCTAGAGAGACTGGAATTTCGCACTGCTCGTTGGATAGTCTCCATGCAGCTAGCTTCAGCACAGACAGGTTCTTGTGGAAGCGAAGGAAGTGTGGCTGTCTGAGTAAATCCTTCCTTCGTGGAAGGGTAATCGGAGGTTCGGACAACATTTCTAGCATTTCTGGGAACCAGGGTCTTTGTGGCCAGAATGGCGCTATCAGTGTCATCTGCGTATTCCTGCTGTTCCTTAGTTTTGTCAGGACCTGCTGTATCATGCCGAACGGTGGGAAGGCATATACTTGGAGATTGTCCCAAGAATGCATCATCGCATCCGTCCCGCAGGACATTGGATCCGCCACTGGGGAAAAATAATTCGGTAATCGATAATTCATCCTGGTGGCAAATAGGTCCACTATGGCTGGCCATTTTTTTAGCAGATTTTGCACCTCCTCTTGCACCAAGGTCCACTCGCTTCCTCTTATTTCCTTCTCCCGACTCAGAGCGTCTGCCAGCACGTTGAATTTTCCCGCGATGAATTGGGGAAGGAGTGTAATTTTGCGACTCTCGCACCATCGCAGTATCCTCTGTGCGACGCAATTCAGGGTCGTTGACCTTGTGCCTCCGTCTTTTTTGAGGTATGCTAAGGCCGTAGTGCTGTCCGAAAAAAGCGCTATTACCTTTCCGGTTACCAGGTGTGCAAACTGGTATAGTGCTTCCTCCACGGCTCTTAGTTCTCGGACATTGATCGATTCCTCCCGATCCGGAGTCTTCCAAAGGCCCACGGCCTGAAATTCCTCCAGGGTTGCTCCCCAACCCCGATTTGAGGCATCTGTATACAGATGTACTTCCCGCTGGGGAGGGATAAGTCAGACCGGTAGTCAGATGATTTTCTTCTGACCACCACAGAAGATCCTCGTGGCAGGAATCGTCCCCCAGGTTATCACTAACGCTCTCTATTGGAAGTCCCATTGATTTCTGAGACATACTTGAAGAGAATCAGGAGGGACAGGGATGACATCCTTCCGAGAAGACTCCTCCACTCGCTCGCTGGTCGGTCTGACAAAAAAAGTTCCACCTGGCTCAGTATGGCCTTGACTCTGTCTCGAGTCAGGAAAGTCCTCAAAAGGATGAGTCTGAATTACTATTCCTAGAAACGTCTTTACTTGAGAGGGGGAAAGAGAGCTTTTTCTCTCGTTTATGCGAATTCCAAAGGTTTTGCATAGTTCTAAGAGGAAGTCCCTTGCTTTTAAAATCTCTTCCTCGGACGAGGCTTGAATCAACCAGTCGTCCAGATATCTTCTCATACGATAGCCCTGGCGATGCATGATCGCTGAAACCGGAGACATTACCCTCGAAAACACCTGAGGCGCCGTAGTCAGTCCAAAGCAGAGGACCTTGAACTGGAAAATGCCGGATAGACCTGAGAAACGAAGGAATCTCTGAGATTCCTGATGAATGGGAATCTGGAGATATGCGTCCTTGAGGTTCACTGAGACCATCCAATCCTCTCTCCGAACTGACCCCAAAACCGCATGTGAGGTTTCCATGTGAAACTTTGTAGGTACTATGAAATGGTTGAGCCCGAAAGGTCTATAATGGGCCTCCAAGTACCGTTTGCCTTGGCTGTCACGAATATTCGACTGTTATAGCCTTGGGAAGGGGGAGCTGGTTCGATTGCTCCCTTGTCCAGTAAGGACCGAATCTCTGCTTCTAGGGCTATTCCCCTGATGGATGAAGGAGAATAGCTGGGAAGCCGGATTGGAGAACTGGACACCGGAGGGGGAGAAAAGAAAGGAATTCTGTATCCCTCCCTCAACACCTTCAAAACCCATTCCTCTGCACCCCACTTCTCCCAGTTCTTCACGAAGTGGGTCAGACAACCTCCCACTGGCGCTAACGAGGGCAATACCTCCTACTTTCGAAAACCCTCCCTATTCGAAGGGGTTTTCTGGGAACTTGACGACGGTCTAGATGTAAACCTCACCTTCTTAGGAGATCTGACTGGCGATCTCGAGCCCGACCTTTTACCGGGTGAGGGAAACCTCGAACCTCTAGGCGACTTAACGCCCTGTGCTGCCACACGGATCATTGCCTGCTGGGATTCAACTGCAGACGTCGAGGAGACGAAATTAACCATCGCTGAAACGTCTTCCTCCCTGAACAGGGAGTCAGCGATCGCAAGGGGCGCTCTCGAAAGTATTCTCTTATGAATGTCGGGGAAGTGGGGGGGAAGGTGACTCAGGTAGAGGTCTCTCCTCTTCTTCCCGACAAACGTAGTACATCCAGCTGCGATGTTCGCCTGATGAGCCAAGCCCATAGACACAGACGTTACAAGGTTGTCGAACAACACCGGGTCTGACGGCACATACCCATCTCGTTTGAGGAAGCCTACGAGACCGGAGAGCATCCACATAGAATGCGAAAGGGCCTCCGACTGTCCCCTAAAAGTATCTTCTAGGATAGCTGCAGGTACCCGAGAAAGAAGTGCCTCTACAGATTCATTCAGCGGAACCCTAGACCCAGACGCAGGATTACCTGCAATACCGTATAGTGGTTTCCTCTTAGGAAGCAGAGTAGAATCCTGTCTACCTTCTGCTACTGTCAAAGCCAACCGCGCATCCGCCTCCCTCAAAGCCTGGTCCACTCTACCGAACCAAGGAAGTTTATACGATGTCTTTACCACCGCCGGCTTGGTCGAGTATAACTCCTCGAACATGGACTGGTAAGTCTTGTTCGGCTCCACCGAAATCCTGGACTGCGGAAACAAATGGTGAATGAACTCGATCGTTCGCTTGTACTCGCTGTCTCCAGAATACTGAAAACTCGATTCTGACGGAGGGGAATCGTCATCCACGGAATTCTCATTTTTAAATATCTAACTTCCCTGGTAGTTACATATATATAGCTTTATCCCGCTGATTCGCAAGGAGGACGGCAGAAATTCAAAGAAGCCCTGACAATCGCGATAGATGGTCAGGTGGCCATACCTGAGCGCCCTCTACCAGGTACTTAGAACCATTCCCAATTGTCCTCAGAAATTCCCTGCCGTCGTTCTATCAACATGTTGGAAATTCGCTCTACTTTGGTTTGCTTTACTACAATTGGTGAAGTACCCATTACTTGTTTGGTTTTCGTTGATGGCTTTCGCTGATTTTGGATCTTCCCTGGATTTTTCGTTTCTCATTGTTAGCCTATTTGGTCGGTTTCTGACTGTTACAATTGTTCTTTGTACTTGCTTTTCAAGATGGCTGACCCTGTTGTTAGAATGTGTGTTAGGGGATGCAAGAACCGGCTTCCCAAGGCTGCTCTTGATCCCCGCACAGTTTGTAAGAAAATGCAGAGATCATGTGTGTGCACTTGATGATAGATGCAAGGAGTGTGAAAGTTTGTCCGAGAAAGAGTGGAGAGAGTTTGATCGCTATGTGAGGCGATTGGAAAAGGACAGAATTAGGAGAGCTAGATCTTCCAGTGTCCTTTCAGCTAGGTCTTCTGATAGTCAAGTCCTTTCTAACTTGTCTGATATTAATATTCCTGATCCTAACCCTAAGGTTATAGTACCCGATCCTCCTGCGGAGTCGGGAGTAAGTAATCCGTCATTAAAGGATATAATGGCTGCTATTTCGGCCATAGGAGTTTCTGTGCAATCCCTTTCTTCGGATAGGAAGTGATGTGGGGGCAGTGCATAGTTTGCAACAAAAAGTTCGGTGACAGTGTTAGTGCAGTGGAGGGTGCGTCCGTTCGTGTCTGTCACGCTCCTAGCCCCTAGACCTCTTCCATGCTCCCCAACCCTGGGAAAAGGAACGTTCGACAGGCTAAGGGAGGTGAGAGACGTTGAACAACGAGCGGACCCCTCGAGCGATCCTGTTGACGCATCCCAGGACGCCCCCTCACCGCAGGGAAAGGCGAGATGAGGACGTGTTCGTCTTCCTCGGATGACGCAAGACCCAGACGTGGTTGGCGTCAATCACAAGAATCTAGACCTATCAAGAGACGCAGGTCCCCTTCCCGCTCCAACAACCCTCTTGCAGCAAATGGAGCTCTCCAGAGAGATTCCTGTCGGAAGACGACGGGCGTTTCTGCGCCTAAACAGAGGCGTAAGACGATAGCTCGTCGGAGGAAGAAGACGTATACATGACTTCAGTTCACGCTTCTCCCCCGCCCCCAGAATGGGACATGTCGCAAGCTGCGTCACCAACTCTTCATCAAAAGATCCCAGCTAGAGTCTCCGAAGTTGTGGAAGCTCGTGCAGTGCCATCTCCAGTTGTTTCCCAGCAGCAAGTGGCACCTCAAGTAAAGTTCTTGTCAGAAGTCCAGCAGTCCCTTGCGTCTTTTTGACTCTTACAAGTCGCAAGGACTAAGAGAAGAAACACACAAGAAGGAATCTAGGACGAGTTCAACAGACCCAAGAAGAGGGTAAGGCAAGAATCAGAACAACAAGACGCTAACAGCCAGCAAGACGCTGAATGCTACGCGGCAAGTTGCAGCGCTCATAGACGCTTCCCGCAACAAGCCGCGCACAAAGTGACGGGAGGGAACAAGGATCAAGCTCCCTCGCAGAAAGTTGGACGCATGCGTGACGCACGCATAAGCAGCACGATTCACACGTTTCCCCCTCTCGCTCGACATCGAAATAGCGGATCCTTTGGAAGAGATCTTGGAAAGAGGAAACTCAAGAAACTCTTCATGCCGCTGATCTGAAAAGACTTTTACTCTTTTGGCGGACTTATTTCCTAACGATTTTCAACAGGCCCACTCGAGTCCTCCTCGCAATATTTGATGGGTAGACCCCAGAAGTCTTCCTCATTCAAGAAGACAGTGTTGGCCAAATCAGTGAAGAGAGCCTTTTCGACACTGAATGATTGGATTTTGAAGAAGAAGGAACAAGGAAAGACAACTTTTTCCTTTCCCCGACAAGATTGGCTTTAGATCCAGCGTGTGGTACGAGACTGGGAAGCTCTCGGTTTGGGAGTTCCTGCTCTCCTCCCAAGGGGGACTTCTCCAGACTCGTTGACTCTTCACGGAGAACAGCCATGACAAAAGCCAAGGTTCTGTGGTCCACTTCGGAGTTGGATCATTTGCTGAAAGGCGTCTTCAGAACTATTGAAGTCTTCAGCTTGATGGACTGGACTCTTGCAGCTCTTGCAGAGGTTTCAGATCAGAAGAATGACACATAAATGCACCTTTATTGCCTGTCTCGATAAAGCTGTGAGGACGGGTAGTCGAACTTTCTGCGTTTTTTCACAGCAGGTGTTATCAAGAAACGAGCCATGCTGTGTTCTGCTCGTGTCTTCTGGAGTGACTTTAGCTCAGAAATCTGAACTGTTGTATGCTCCTATCTAAACAGCTCTTCTCTTCAGAGCTGGTTAAGGACTTATCAGCAGCCCCTTGCGCAACAATCAACGCAAGATCTGATCACAAGGACTGCTAGGAAAGTTCTTCCGGCAAACTTTTAGCCAGGAAGGACAAGGAAGCTCCCTCCACGTCAGCCCTTTCGTGGAGAGCCCTTTCGAGAGGGAAGTCAGAGAATGGCTGCTGGAGGACAACTTCTAAGAACCCCAAGCAGCAACCCAAACCAAGAAATGATCACAACAACCTCCAGACACAAGTGGGAGCCAGGTTATCCTACTTTTGGCAAGAGTGGAGCCAAAGGGGAGCGGACGCATGGACAGTCGAAGTTTTGAAGGAAGGATACAAGATTCCCTTCCTAAGGAAGCCCCTCTTTCACAAGAACCGTTAGAGTTGACAGCTACTTACTCGGGGGAGCAAAGCAGCAGCTCTTCAAGAACAGGTGACCCAGATGCTATCAAAAGCAGCAATAGAAGAGGTAAAGGACCTCTCGTCAGAGGGTTTTACAACAGACTTTTTCTGGTACCCAAGAACAGGGGGTAGGAGACCAGTTCTGGACGTAAGTCCACTGAACAAGTACGTGAGCAAAGTCAAGTTTGCCATGGAGACATCTGCGTCAGTCCTAGCAGGCACCAGACAGGAAGACTGGATGGTTTCGATGAGACCTACAGGACGCGTATTTTCACGCACCAATTCACCCGAACTACAGAAAATATCTGAGGTTTGTGCATCTTCGGGACAACCTATCAGTTCAGAGCACTTTGTTTTGGACTAAGCACGGCTCTTACGTTTTTCTTTCTCGTGGCATCGAACGTAGCTCACTGGTTACATCTAAAAGGGATACGGAAAACGATGTACCTGGACGATTGGCTAATCAGAGCCAGATCGCAAGCAAAGTGTCTGGAGGATCTACAAGTTACAATGAATTTGACGCAACAATTAGGTCTGGTAGTAAATCTAGCCAAATCGAGCTAACGCCTTCACAGGACATCACCTACCTGGGGATGAGGATTCAGTCAGTGGTTTTTCGGGCTTTTCCAGCCCCGAAACGCATTCTAGATTGCTTAGAAAAGGTGAAGCTCTTTCTAGGGAGATGGACCTGTTCGGCGAGGGAGTGGATGAGTCTGCTGGGGACCCTCTCCTCGACGAACAATTCGCCTCCCCTGGGAAGACTACATCTACGTCCACTTCAGTTCCATCTGTCAAGCTATTGGAAAAGAGGCCAAGATCTGGAGACGTGGATTCCGATCCTCTGGGAATCAAAAACATTTGAGTTGGTGGAACGACCCCAAAAACTTCAATTAGGCCTCGAACTTCAACAAAAGAACCCCGACCTAGTGTTGTATTCAGACGATCGGACATGGGATGGGGTGCACGCTGGGGAAGGGCGAGATCTCAGGTCTATGGGAAAACCATCAGAAGAAATGGCATATAAATGTCAAGGAACTGGTGGCCATTCATCTTGCACTAGTCCACTTTCAGGAGAAGGTCCAGAACAAGATTGTACAGGTCAACGTCAGACAACACCACAGCGTTGGCCTACATCAGGAAACAGGGTGGCACTCGTTGGTCTCCCTTACGAGGCAGCCAAAGATCTCCTGCTGTGGGCAGAAACGAACAACTTAACTCTGATCACCCGCTTTCATAGAGGGAGAGAAGAACGCCAGAGCGGATCTTCTCAGCAGAGGAAGACAGGTTCTCACGACAGAATGGACTTACATCACGATGTGTGCAACAGGCTTTGGAATCTGTGGGGAGAACTGGTCAATAGACCTCTTTTGCGACACAGAGAACGAAGAGGTTACCAGTCTACTGCTCTCCAGTCCCAGACCAGGAAGCAGTGGCAGTGGACGCCTTCCTCATGAATTGGGAGGGACTAGACATGTACGCTTTTCCTCCATTCAAGATCCTAGACAGAGTCATGAAGAAGTTCAGAGAGTCGAACGACGCCCGCATGACCCTGATAGCTCCATTTTGGCCCATGAGACCATGGATCACGGAGGTGATGGAGTGGCTAGTAGACACCCCCAGATCGTTACCTTGTCGGAACGATCTTCAGACAGCCACATATAGAGAGATACCATCAAAATCTCTCGCTCTCAACCTAACTGCCTTCGACTATCGAAAAACTGGCAAGAGCGAAGGGCTTTTCAAGGAAGCTGCAAGAGCCATCGCGAGAGCGAGGAGAACGCCCACACTCAAGGTGTACCAATCAAAAGTGGGACTAATTCAGGGAATGGTGCAGGAAAATAACATTCCTCTTCCAGTACCTCTCTAACTCAACTGGCAGATTTTCTTCTGCATTTGAAAACCCAAGGAAACCTAGCAGTATCTACCATCAAGGGATACCGCAGCATGCTTGCTTCCGTCTTCCGTCACAGAAATATTGACGTGTCGGGAGACAAGGACCTCACGGATCTCATAAGGTCTTTTGAGACAGTTAAGAAAAGGACAATTTGACCCTCTTGGAATTTGGACGTTGTCCTAAAATTTTAACTCGAATAGGTTTAAAACCTCTCGACAAGGCTTCATGGAAGGATCTCACTAAGAAGAATTTTTTTCCTGGTCGCTTTGGCTACAGCCAAGAGGGTAGGAGAACTACAAGCCTTTAGCAAGAAACAGGCTTCAATGGGGAAAATGCAGTCTGCTCACTTCAACTTGGTTTTCTCGCTAAAAACGAGAACCCTTCTCAACCATGGCCCAGATCTTTTTCCATACCAGGGCTGTCTCATTTAGTAGGACAGGAAAAAGAGAGAGGCCTTTGTCCAGTTAGGGCCCTAAAATTTTATCTACAGAGGACCAGAAACATGAGAGGTCAGACAGATCACCTCTGGTGCTCAGTGAAGAAACCTTCATTACCCTTATCAAAGAATGCACTGGCGTTTCTTTATCAAGGACTTAATAAGGGAAGCTCACCAAGAATGTGACTAAAAAGCTTTCCAACCTCAAAGTCAAAGCGCACGAAATAAGAGCTGTGGCAACTTTGATGGCTTATAGACACAACAGGTCTATGAATTCGATTTTGGAAGCGACTTTTGGCGTGAAGCAAATCTATCTTCGCAGATTGTTACCTGAAAGAGAGTCACAGACCCAATATGAGGATTGCTGTTCCCTGGGTCCGTCACACGTTGCCTCCGGCGCCGAAGTTGGAGAGGGTACTACTGCCTCTACCCTATAACCATTTTTTTTTTTTTTTGTATTATACCCTTGCCTTTTTCTTGATTTGAACTCACAGGTTGACCAGAAGGTTGTTGCAAACCTTCCACAGTCTGGGGTTGCAAGTCTAAGTCAGGTTTTATCGAGTGTGTTATTTAGTGATTTTAGTGGGTCAGGTGGTCAGCTCTTTGTCCATGGCTATGCCAGGATAGCAAGGGTGGTGGTCTAGTCATGTTAAGGTTGAGGACCGTGTGACAGCCCCATAGAGACTTTCTACAGCCCCCTGGATGGGGGCTGGGTCTCTCAAGGAATGCAGGCGAATGAGGCAGGATAATTATGAAGCCAGCTTCCTTATCAGGTAAGAACCAGAGTATGTTTACAGCTAATATTTAGTGTTTAGTAATTATACGAAAAATTCCCAACGGTGTTTTGGTTCTCTAACCCACCACCAATGGTGTCAATCAGCTATATAAATGTAACTACCAGGAAGTTAGATATTTAAAAATGGTATTTTCATTATAAAATAAGTTTTTAAATATACTTACCTGTGGCGGGCAGTTACATATATAAAAGGTCCCTCCTCCTCCCCTCTGAGAACAGGGGCATGGAATTTCTGAGGACAATTGGGAATGGTTCTCAGTACCTGGTAGAGGGCGCTCAGGTATGGCCACTGACCATCTATCGGCGATTGCCCCCTCCTGGAATTTCTGGGAGTTCGATTTAAGTCCAGGATAAAGCTATATATATGTAACTACCAGGTAAGTATATTTAAAAACTTATTTTATAATGAAAATACCATTTTCTTTGTCTTCCGAACGATGTGGTGCGGAGAGACAGGGAGAACCCAGCCCCGGCATACCCGAACCTGGAGACCAATGCCCTACCTCTTCCGGAACCTTATTCTCCCTAGCTGTCAATGTGTGTGAAACACCTGAGCCAGTCGCAAAGGGCTGAAAAACCTGACTGTCCCCCATCAGAGACGACCTCATATCAGTTGAAGATCATTTGACTCTCGCCACACCTCCGCATATGCGCACCTTCACCTATGTTACCTACTTTCGACAAATCTGGTTGGGTAACCCCTATTCCACAATGGGAGGATAACGCAGCCCGACTATCTGACTTAGAACCAGCTGGAGGTACAACCCCCAACCCTATGTGGGGGAGGTCTGCAATACCACCCTGGACAGGGGAAACCTTCTTCATGAAATTACTAGTATCCGCAGTCGCGGAAACACCGAATGAAGCCGGATAAGAAAATTGATTCAATGAAGCCGGAGGACCCGGCACCTGACCCGAAACCGATCCGACACCATATACTCCACCCTTCGTATCTGCGATCCTCTGACCCGGAGGAATGAACGTCATAGAAGTAGAAGTGAAAGAAGGAGTCACACCCGGGACCACCACCGGACCCACAATTGCAGGAGTCGGACAGGTCGCAGAAACACCAGTCTGTCTCACACTAAGCGAAGTAGTTAACGTTGGTAAAAAATGATATTTTAATGATAAAATAAAGTTTGTTCATACTTACCTGGCAGATATATATATAGCTGTATTCTCCGAAGGTCCGACAGAATTTCAAATTTCGCGCACACGCAGTGGCCGCCAGGTGGTTAGTACACATTCCGCCGCTGGGAGGCGGGTATCAGGAACCATTCCCATTTTCTATTCAGATTTTCTAACGCCACTGTCTCCTGAGGGGAGGAGGGAGGGCAATATGAATAGATATATCTGTTAGGTAAGTATGAACAAACTTTATTTTATCATTAAAATATCATTTTGTTCATGAGACTTACCTGCCAGATATATATATAGCTGAATACCACCTTTGGAGGGGGGTAGAGACAGCTTAAGAATAATGGAAAACAATTTTAGAGATAAAATATTTTGGTTCCTTACCTGATAGCATAGCTGACTGAGTGGTTACTGTCACCCTAGCCTGCTTCTGCTTTACTAGAGACCCCAGCAAGGTAGTGACCTATAAAGCTGGCGACTGCTAGATGATCTGTCAACGGGGGCGTGACCACAATGTGACTAGACCATAGATCATAATACCAGGACAAACGAGTATACCAACCACCTAACCAGCACTTTAAGATTATGAAAAGATTGGGAAGACTGACACCATCAATCGACCCATCAACCATAAAAACACAACAAAACACAATTAAAAAACCCCTCCTAAACAGGATTAAAGGATAGGAGCAGAGCTACCACCTGACCCCAAGGTTGTAGCAGCAGCAACGTATGGTCCCAGAGAATAGCAATTTTCGTAAGCTACCTTGACATCTCTGAAGTAGTGTGAGGCAAACACCGATTCACTTCTCCAAAAAGTGGCACTGATAATATCACTGAGCGCCATATTTCTCTGGAAAGCCATGGAGGTAGCGACTGCCCTAACTTCATGGGCGTTCACTCTCAACAACTTAAAGTTGGAGTCGTCGCAACAAGAATGTGCCTCCTTAATGACATTCCTAATGAAGAATGCTAACGCGTTCTTCGACATGGGATTAACAGGATGTTTCACCGAACACCATAAATTGTCCGAGGGACCTCGCAGGTCCTGAGTCCTTCTAAGGTAATACCTTAGCGCTCTAACAGGGCACAGAACTCTCTCAGGATTCTGTCCAGCTAGGTCAGTCAAACCTTTAATCTCAAACGATCTAGGCCAGGGATTAGAAGGCCTTTCATTCTTAGCCAAGAATATAGGGGACAACGAGCAGACAGCATTGTGTCCCTTGAAGCCCACATGACGGCTGAAAGCCTGAACTTCGCTCACTCTCTTCGCCGTCGCCAGAGCAATGAGGAAGACTGTCTTTCTAGTAACATCCCTTAGAGATGCTGAATGAATTGGCTCAAAAGGACTAAACATTAAAAACTTGAGGACAACATCCAAATTCCAAGTAGGGGGAATAGGCCGGGGAACTTTAGACGTTTCAAAAGATCTCAAGAGATCGTGGAGGTCCTTATTATTAGACAAATCCAGTCCTCTATGGCGGAAAACAGAGGAAAGCATGCTCCGATACCCCTTGATAGTTGGAACTGCCAACTTGAGTTTTTCTCTCAAAAAGAGAAGGAAATCAGCTATTTGGCTCAAAGAGGTCGAGGAAGAGGAAACCCTTCTTTCTGCACCAACCTCTGAAGGTTGCCCACTTCTGCTTGATACACTTTTTGATAGAGGAAGCTCTTCTGGCTCTAGCGATGGCCCGTGCCACTGGGCCAGAAAAAACCCCTCGCTCTGACCAATTTCTCGATAGTCTGAATGCAGTCAGGTTCAGAGCGGGAGGTTTTGATGGTATCTCGCGAAGTGGGGTTGTTTGAGCAGATCTGCTCTCAAAGGTAGTGACCTGGGAACGTCCACTAACCAGAAGAGAATCTCCGAGAACCATTGGTTCGAAGGCCAAAACGGGCGATGAGCGTCATCCTTGTTCCTTGAGAGGCCGAGAACTTGCGGATGCACTTCTCCCAGAATTTTGAACGGAGGAAATGCATAAACGTCCAGACCCGTCCAATCCCAGAGAAGAGCATCTATCGCCACTGCCCCTGGGTCTAGAACAGGGGAGCAGTAGATGGGAAGCCTCGCCGTTCTTGAGGTCGCGAAGAGATCCACGAGAGGACGACCCCAAAGGTTCCAGAGGTCTCGGCAAACCTCCTGATGAAGAGTCCACTCCGTCGGAAGAAGTTGGTGGCGCCGACTGAGCAGGTCCGCTCGAACATTCTCTACCCCTGCAACAAATCTTGTGAGGATTGTAATGTTGCGAGCTTGAGCCCAGAGGAGAATTTCTCTCGCAAGGCCGAACAGGGAACGAGAGTGTGTTCCGCCCTGTTTTTTGAGGTACGCCAATGCCGTAGTGTTGTCCGAGTTCACTTGAACAACGTGATTGGCAACTAGAGACTCGAAGACTTGGAGGGCTAGGAAGATTGCTGCCAACTCTTTGATGTTGATGTGCCAGGAAATCTGTTGCCCTTTCCAGGTTCCTGACACTTCCTTTCCCCCCAGTGTTGCTCCCCAACCCGCCAAAGAAGCGTCGGAAAACAACACTAGGTCGGGGCTCAGAAGCTTGAGAGAGATCCCTTTTCCCAACTTCACAGGATCGAGCCACCACTTGAGGGAGTCTTTTATGGAGGGAAGGATCCTTAATTCTTCTTCCAAGTCCTCCTTGTTCTTCCAGTTCTCCAGCAGAAAGAACTGGAGAGGTCTGAGATGTAGCCTTCCTAGAGAAACAAACTTCTCCAGCGAGGAAATGGTCCCCAGCAGACTCATCCATTCCCTCACCGAGCATGTTTCCTTCTCCAAGAAGACCGCGACTTTTTCGCAACAAAGAACTTGCCTTTCTAGCGACGGAGACGCTAGAAAAGCCGCTGAATTCATCTGAATCCCCAGATAAACGATGGACTGGGAGGGGATCAGTTGCGATTTTTCTACATTGATCAGAAGTCCCAGGGACTTCACTAGATCCAGAGTAAAATGAAGGTCCTCCAGACACCTTCGTGCTGAAGAAGCACGTATCAGCCAATCGTCTAGGTAGAGAGAGATCCTGGACCCGAGAGGTGCAACCACATCGCTATATTCTTCATGAGAAGAGTAAACACCCTCGGGCTGTGCTGAGACCAAAGCAGAGAGCCCTGAATTGGTAAGTCTTGCCCCCCAAGACAAAGCGGAGATACTTCATCGAAGCGGATGAATCGGGACGTGGAAGTATGCATCTTGAAGGTCCAAAGACACCATCCAATCCCGGGACGAAGAGCTCCTAAAATAGACTGAGACGTTTCCATCTTGAACTTGTCCTTCTGGACAAAGTCGTTCAGCCTGCTGACGTCCAAGACAGGTCTCCAACCTTCTGGATGTTTTGGAACCAGAAACAGTCTGTTGTAAAATCCCGGGATTTTGTGTCTAAGACTGGTTCCACTGCTCTCTTCTCGAGCATTTGGTCGAGAAGGTCGAACAGTATCTTCTGCTTGGCAGGTAGGTACTTGGGAGATAAATCTCTGGGGTCGAAGACAAAGGAGGAAGAGTCAGGAAAGGAATTAGGTATCCTCTCTACTACTTGGAGGGACCAAGAGTCTGCCCTCTCTCTCTCCAGGCTTGAGCAAAATGAAGAAGCCTGGCTCCTACTGGCATCTGGAGGAGAACGAGTCACTTGCCGCCTCTTGGGGACGACTTTGCCTCTAGGAAAACCTCTGCCTCGAGGTGCGGGTTTTGAGAAACTACCCGTGGAAGAGCCTCCACGAAAGGGCTGCTTCTTTTTATCCTGTTGAGGCCCAGAAGACGACGAAGAAGGTGCTGAGGGACGCTTAGAGGACCTGGAAAGGAGGTCTTGAGTGGCCTTCTCCTGAAGGCTGGCAGCGATATCCTTAACCAAGGTCTGGGGGGAAGAGATGGCTAGAGAAAGGTGCGAACTGAAGTTCTCCCTTCTGAGATGGAGAAACCGAAAGCCAAAAAGGAGCAGAACAATGCTCTCTTCTTTAAAAGAGCTGACGAAAACTGAGAAGTCAGATCTTCAGAGCCATCTCTGACGGCCTTGTCCATACACCGCAGAACGCTGGACAGCTCCCCCAGACTAATAGAACTAGGGCTATTAGCCTTAGTGTGCAGAACGCCCAGACACCAGTCCAAAAGTTAAAAACTTCCACTGTCTTGAAAAGTCCTTTGAGGTGATGGTCCATTTCAGTGAGAGTCCAGGAAACCTTGAAGAGGACAAGTGGGATCTCCTAGAGGCGTCCACAAGACTAGCAAAGTCCCCTTTAGAAGTAGAGGGAACTGACAAACCCATATCTTCCCCTGTGTCATACCATATTCGGATTTTCCCGACAACAGAGAAGGAGGCAAAGCAAAAGAAGTCTTCCTTGGTTCTTCCTAGTAGACATCCAGTCTTGAACTTTCTTAAAAGCCTTCTTGGTAGAGAAGGATTTCTTCATTTTAAGAAAGCCAGGAGATTTCTCGCCTGAGACGAAGCCAACTGCGAAGGGGGGAAAGAGGAGCTGAAGCTTGAAACGTATCAGGAAATAAATCCTTAAACAGACAAGACAGAGTCTGATAATCGGAAGAAGCAGAAGGAACTTGTTTCTCTTCGTCCGAGGGTTCTGACGAAAGGGGATCTTCTTCCTCAGCTGGAGGATCAGGAGAGCAGGGAGGAAGGAGTCCGAATCGCTGATACGCCAGCGGACTTAACGTGCTTAAGAAGTAGAGGCTACATCCTGATGAGCATGAACAGAAGAAACGGGAAGTTGGTCATCAAGAAAACTGCAGGCGTGGTAGCAACATCCGGCAGGATGAGAAGAGATAACACGAGGAGAGCGAGTAGCGCCCTGGCGAGAAGCGCATCTCCCAAGGAACTGGCACGGAAGAGGCTTCACGAAGCGAGAGCGCGAGAAGCGTCCTGGGTGAGCGCGAAAGACACAGGGTGAGGCGAGAAGCAAGGTGAGGAGCGCAGGAGCTGAGAGCGCTAGAAGCTCAACATGGCGCAGATCAAGAGAGACAACAAAATCTTCAAAGAGAGAAGGAATTTCTTTAAACCTTCCTTAGGCGCAAGACGAGAAGCTTCAGGAGAAGCAGCAGACGAAGACGACGAAGCAGGAGAGTGGGAAGGCCTAGACTTCTTCACAGGCAGATGCAAATCTTTACGAAGGCCTGGCCTTCCACGATCCATAAGAGAATCCAGTTGCTGTTGCATGCCTAACAAAATCTTGCAAGTTGGAGAAGCAAGCTCTCTCGGAGAAGGGCTCTCTTAGCAGGACTGAAGAAGAAGGCTTCTTCTTCTCAATGGAGAAAGGTCTCCCATCTTAGCGCTGAGGGGGGGTCAAACTCCGAAGAACGAAACTTCTTCCGATGAGGGACTTCCTCGAAACTTTCAGGCGAGAAGAGCAAAAACGTCTAGAGGAAGAGGACGTGAAGCGCCCTCTCCTCTCAAGCTTTCTCAAGAGGGCGAGAGTCCAACCGAAAGAGCTCCAACCCGACAAGGGGAGGACATGTCGGAGGACGAGAAGCATTCCTTATGGATGCGTGCCTGCACACGATCCCTGGCAGCCTGGGTGGAGTCAACAGGACCTGCCGAAGGGACGCCAGATCGGGGGGAGTCCCCGTGAACCTTCATGCGGCTTTCGACATGCCCTCTCCCCGGTCTTGGGAGTTCGGCAGAGGTCCAGGCCTAGAAGCATTATAGGGTCGATCTGACGCCCCTCCACAACACTAGGGGATTAACACACACACACTTTGCGCTTGCAGGGCATTCACTTTGTTTTCAAAGAGCGAATAGACTCAAGAACTAGAGTCAGAGCATTACTTTCTGCAACAACCCTCAGGGCAAGGCAACACTAAAGGGTTAGGACTACAATTTACTACAGGGTTACTAACGTGAGAAATCCCTGACCGTCCGTCCACAGAAACACTCCTGGAGGAAGACCTCCTCACCCTATCACGCCCAATTTACGCATATAGGATTCGTACTTCTTCCATTCTCCCTCAGATAATCCCTCACATTCATTACAACGATTGTCCACAGAACATTCCATACCTCTACATTTCATACATAAAGTGTGAGGGTCTACCGAAGCCTTCGATAGCCTCACCTTACAACCACCCAAGCTACACACACGATAGCTAGAGGAAGACATTATATAAAGAAAAGTCAAAGGCCAAATTCAAAAAACGGTCCAGAAAAGCGTATGCCAAGTCACAGATCCAAGTCGATACCAAAAACAACCAAAATACTCAAATGACAAAATATTGAAATCCAAAAGCGGAGGAACTGACAACAGGTGTTGACAGTCCGGCGACAGAGAAAATCTGAATAGAAAATGGGAATGGTTCCTGATACCCGCCTCCCAGCGGCGGAATGTGTACTAACCACCTGGCCGGCCATCTGCGTGTGCCGCGAAATTTGAAATTCTGTCGGACTTCGGAGAATACAGCTATATATATATCTGGCAGGTAAGTCTCGTGAACAAAACGCTGGTTATTTGCTTGTAAAAAAAGTTAATAATATTCGCCCGTGTTGAACAGCTGCGGTACAAAGACTTGAAGATAATCCCGCAAAGGAACTTGAGGAACCAATTGATTTTCTTGCCATATTCTAGAGTGCGCTTGCTCCCCATTCACATTTTTATTTACTCGACCCTGTTGGTCTCAGATAACTCCAAAATAGTTACTTTTTCCGAATCCGCATGCGGAAGCTTTAAATTCGAGAAGTGTGTTGTGAGAAATTTATATGAACACTGTAATCCTCGAACTCGAGATTACCGAACTTATACAGCCGTAGTCATCGAAAGAGGTAAAAAAAGTGTGACTCGGAGGGAGAAGAAAGGAGGAGTCATGAGAAGGTCATTTAGAAGGCAAGGAAGGAGTGATAGTATCTGAAACGGGGGGAAACAATGAAAAGGAAGCATAAGAATGAGATGAAGACATCTTTTCCAACAAAAGAAAATAGATAGAGTTAGTTACCACCTTGGTGATCCAAAAACAAATCTTGTGAAAACTCAGGGAAGTTCTTAATGACATGATCCCTTATGTTAGAGAAACCTAAATGAAAACATAGTCGTACCAGAACTCTGTACCCTTGAGAAAGACCAAGGAAATCTGCATTATGCTCTGCCAGATTAAACGGCGTGTTAGCCATTGCACTGCTCCTCCAGAATGGGGATCAGTGTTATATGATCCCAACTTTTTTTCAGACTGATGGCGTCTCTAACCTACTGTCTGATCCTATAACTGACTTGTTCATTGATTTAAAACGGCAAGAATTACTGGAAGGAACAAAATCTCGGATGGATCCAGGGGAAACAGACCTGGGGCTGAAATTAGAACCCGAGGAAGATTACCTTGGAACTTCTCTTCCAGTACCCTACTTTGAGATCCCTAACCGTCTTTGTCTCTTAAAAATAGATTCTGATTACCACTTACTCTTTTTAGGGAAAGGGGGAATCTAAGTTAACACTGTGTGCTCCACGCCAGAGGGATGTTGCAGATTCTACCTTTTTGGCCTGAATCTCCATAACCTCCAGCACCCGTTAGGCTGGTTCAGAAACAGACAGGGAGCTGAAAAAGACAAAAATTGGTACTTTGTTCTAATATTACTAATTTCCCCACTTTCGTTCAATTTCTCCATTAAGTTTGAAAACAAACTAGTGCAACTTGATGACAACCTATCCTCTAATTTCCTAAAAGTACTGACTCCAAATCCTCAGATTCTTCAACTTTAGGTTCAATGGGTGACTCAAACCTGCGTTTACTCTTATTCATTATTAACGAAGTTTCTGTGCTTGGCGTAAGCTTCCCATCTGGTCGAGACCAGTCCCTGCATTCATTACATCTCTTATCTACACTACACATAACTTTCCTACATCTAACGATAGAGAATGTCCATCATGTTTGAGGGTACTCATCCTTCTTTTGCAGGCGGAGCAAGATAGAAGCTTTTTCTCTACATCTCTGGGTTAACTGGGACTGGAAGCCAGGGATGGTTTCAGGTTGGTGGAGGAAATCTTGTCTTTAGTAGTGGAATCCATAATTACAGCCAAAATCGTCAACGTCTCAGGTATCCAACAATTCCAAAGAGAAGTCCAAAACGTGATCAAAAGAAAGCCAAGGTCAATTAAATCACTCTTGTCTCCCAACCTATTTGGGGTCGGGCTGAGAGACCAATAAAGTTGTATGCAAAAAGATCAACAGGAAGCGTCCTGTCAGGCGAGCCAACAAAAAGCGATTGAAAAGGAGGGGGAGTTCCTGCCTAAGCCGGTGCAGATAGCAGGGTTGCCATGGTGGGCAGGCAACTCAGTAAACAAGTTTACCTGCAGCGTTGGTAACGCCATCAGTTAAAAATTTTTAACAATGTAGTTAAATGAGTGGGGTTATGTTCGGGCTGGTCAGGTGACCAGGGCTAATTCAGGTGTTCAGGGAGTGTATTGCAATACCTGTTTTTTCTCATAAAAAATCAAGAAATCCACATTGGTAGGTAGCAGTATCAACAGCCAGGGATGAACAATAGTGCTCTACACCTGCCCTTTCAGCTTGTTAAAGAGAGGACAGACAGCTGATATCGTCAAACCAAGTCCTCAGATAGGTGCCTGGCTGTGTAGCTCGCCTAAATCCACCTGACCTGCACGAACATGGTTATGGCTGTGAAGCTAAGAAAGGTGCAATGGAGGGAAAGATAACTGGTATCTGTAGTGAAAAGACCACCACCTAGGAACACCTTAAATCCTACAATTTGATTTCTGACAAGAATATAAAAACGTCTGTTTACTTTTTTCCAAGCCAAGATGCTGCATCTACCAAACAAGGTTTGAATTTCTCAGCATAAAAAGAACAAACAAATATGAAACAGCCTCTGGGTTTTTCTTCACATATTCTTTATCTTACTGCTGATTCATGAAGATTGGATAAAGATATTTTCCCTCTTTACATGATTAATATAAAAAGTTTTTTAATAATTTGTATATTACCTAGGTAAATAAACCATAGCCTTCTAGAAAAGTTATTGAATTTGGTAACTAATGTTGTTAAATGGTGGTTATGTGGAGGAATATCCCTCACTCTACCACTACCACCAGCCACTTTTCCTCTGGCCACAGGGACAGCAGAGTGGCTGAGGTGTAACTATGATAAAGGTTCTGGTAAAATACAAAGTACCTGTACTTTAAAAATTTGTTGTGTGTGTCCACAGAAATAGAGACCACTGCCTTCTATGTAGGAGAGTTACCTTAGGTAGAAGGTTGTCTTTGGGAACTGACTAGAGTTAAATCCCACCAGATTGCATAGGCAAACAGGGGTTGCAGTGACTCCTGTAACCTCCTACCCAGTTTGGGCTTTGTAATAACAGAGCAGTAGGACCCTGAGCACAAGTTAAACTCTGACTGGGGAGAAAACTCATTCAGAAAGGAAAAATAAAATCCAAGTCACAAGGAAGCTATAATTCTGGCTAATACCTAGTAATGGATTCAGAAAAAAAAAAAAAAAAAAAAAAAGGTGCAGTCACTCAACATTTGTGCCTGCAGACATACACTAAGCTAAATACTCAGGCAAGATACTTTTCTTTCCAAAAGGAGCTGGGTGCCTACACAACTTGTTGAGCAGTCACAACATGTTCAAAGGAGAAAGTATCCAGGGACTTGTGGGTGACAACCCTTATCCAGACTGATGTAACACTTGTCTTTCTACGCCAGACATCTGCCTCATTACTTATTAAACCACAAAATCCCTCCTAAAGGCTAGGTACAGTCCCATGCTTCTGACTTCATGGGCTCTCAAATGAGTAGAAAGGACACCATCCTCAGAGGAGTCTTAAGCTCATCTGATTACCTCAAAAGCAAGAAAGAAAAGGTGTTCCTGGACACCTCCTTCCTATGCTTGCCTGTACTAACAAGGCACTGCCACTCTGGATATGAGTTCCAGTCCTTTTCAAGTAGTACAGTATCTTATGGCTCTTACCAGGCATAACAGCGTTTCATCTGGGTCACCACCAACAATGTCTCTTGGAGAAATAAAAATTCTTTAAAATTTCTTATCAGGAACAGATGGGTTCTGCATTTTTGCTACAAACACAGAAATGAAGGAGGGAAGGGATCTCGTCCCTCTGACCGCCAGACTAGATGAGAAGAGCCATGTAACTCCCCTGGCCCTTTTGCAACAGCCAAGACTAACAGAAATACAGTCTAGAAAGTCAGATCTCTATTCAGTCTGTCCCAGGGGCTCAAAAGGCACCCAAGTTCGGCTACAGAGTATGAAAGATAATCATGCTCAAGAGGAAGTTCCTGAGGAGGATAAGGCTGCTTTGAATTCCTCATTACCATGGATAACTCCACCAAACTGACAGATCTAGAACATTCAGTCTAAAGACCTGGGATAAGGACAAGCAAGAGCCGTTTTTCCACAGACTGAGGGGAGTTTGTCTCGACAAAGGTAGATGAGGAAGTCTGTGATCTCCTGAACAGCCATTTAGACCAGAGAGTTACCCCTTCTACATCACCAACACAAACAATGGCCCACTTTCCCTGATACATATTTGTGGAGAAACAACAGAGGTAGTCAGGCATCTCCATTGCAGCCCTGTGTGAAAAGCTTTTCTCTCATAAGATACACTGGATAGCCTCCACATGTGAAGTTGAAGGGCTCGCACTGCCAGATTTTACCTCTGAAAATGGAGTTGACAGTGAAGAGTGGGCCATGGGGGAATCTCTTGGCAACTTGACCAAGTCAGCAGCTCTTTGTATCTCTCGATTTGGGGCCAACAAGGAGCCCCCAAGGCCACCCTGAGACCTGGGATGGTAAGCACTTGATCACCCAGTGAATTAGGCTGAACAGGAGAGGAGTTCACTGCACTCCCACTATGAGGTTTCTGTCAACTATGCACCATGCTAGATCCTCCTTGACATCTCAGCTGAGAGGCACGAGATAAGAAGGGAGATCCTGAGGACCTGCCAGTGTCGCTTCAGCTACACTTAGTGAGCATGGATGGCTATGCCCGTGAGGCACAAGTTTCTCCAAGGAATACTGGTGTTAACTGTCTCAAAATTATGCAGTCTACCCTACCTACTCCCAAATCTTCTCTGGGTAATCAAAAATCAACCTACTGAAGTACCAAATACTTCTAATTTGACCTCATGAAATTGAGGGAAGGTGTGTAAACTATTAACCATTTTAGGGGTAAAATATCTGACCATCCCAAATCAAAGAGCAACAAGGGCATTCTTTATGCATGATTATGTTAGGACTCGTTTAAGGTAAGCTGGGTTAGCCTACCAGCCTCTGGTGACTATTAATTTTAAACTTGTCATCAGTCAGAAAATTTACTCCCCATGTAGCAAGTGTATTCACTGGAATGCTTGCTGATATTGTGCTTACTGTAATAATTTTTATATGCCTTTTTGAATGGAATGGAATATAGAATCTAGGCCAAAGGCCAAGTACTGGGACCTGTGAGATCATTCAGCACTAACAGGGAAAGTGAGAGTAAAAAGCTTTCAAGGGTGTAAAAGGAGGAATACCTCACAGTTGCACTATGAAACAATTGTTAGAAGGTGGAAAGTCAGATGGAAGAAAGAGAATATGAACAGAGGTACTGTAAAAGAAATGAAAGGTGTTGCAGCTGGGGGCCAAATGGAAACTGCAAAGAACCTTAAGTAATGCCTACAGTGCACTGCATAAGGTACACTGATGCACTACCCCGTTGTGTGGTGGGGTAACTCCTTCTTGAGTTGGCCTGTTTATTTCCTGTGGGCCTAGCCTACGGGGTACAGCAATATTTCACTTTAAACTATATGATGTTGAAGTGTTATACTGCGATCCTTAGTCTCCTTAACATGATTAATACAAAACTCAAGCTCAAATCTATTGAAAATTTATTGTTACTGAGATATTTGCCGTCTTTAGTTAATGCTTCTCATCCATTCCCATGGGGCTGGCACTAAACACGGCACTCATGGGAGTGGTGTTGGTACTAAAGTAAAACTTTACCTAGCTTACAACCCAATTCTTTGGTGGCTTGCAGGAAGTACTAAGCTATGGCATGGCCTAACCTAAGTGCATTCGGGTCGTTTCGCCGTAAGCACGTTTACGTGCAAAATGGGCGCCGTGTTTAGTACCAGCCCCTTGGGGATGTACGTAAAACATGAAATAATAATGGTAAATACCATAAACATAACGGTAAATACCATAAGCATAACGTCTTACATTGTTTTGGATGTTACGGCCTAAAGTGACTTACGGCCAGAACGACCAGGACCGAACTAAGTTAGCCTAGAGGCTTAGTCTATAGAATAACAAGCCCACCTGCTGGTGCAGAAACATCTTCCATTCAATGAACAGAATTGAAAGGAAGTCTATACGATTCATATAGCCTATTACCAGTTTCTTATCTAATCACAATCAACTACTGTCGCCCTGCTGGCTCTAGAGCGATTGTGTCCCACTTTCACAGGTTAGAATAGCCTACCTAAGGTGAGCTTCACTCGTTAGACCGGTTGACTGGCCTTAGAAAGCACCTAATTGCATTTGCTTGCCTAATCCTATGTAGAATCTAGTCTCAGACTATACACTAGGCTACCCTGTGTGAATATTAGTAGTCGGTATGGCCTCATGAACTGCGGTAAGATGCGATAAGAAAAAATTGGTAAAAAATAGCCCGGCAATTATCTAACAACGGAAGCTACCCTATTTTGACGTACTTACCAGGTCTAGAATAGGAATTAGGATCATTTGGACTTAATCTGGTCATCGTGGTAATCTATCTTTGCACTTCCCCGACCCTGTTCCAGATGTCAGCCTTCAAAACCAAATTCCACCGATAAAATATGCAGCACAAACAGCCGTCAGCTGGCCCAACCAATGTCAAAGTGGCATTGCACTGCAACGTCGAGCCTCAACGGGTCCTCGAGTTACGAGTACCACCGGTAAACGCGTCATGTTGACCGGTTACAGTTTCCTATAAAAATCGGATTAGCGCGCTTCAGATATCATAGATAAGATTAGCCGAGACATGAAACCTAAACTGTATTCAGTGACTGGTATACTGTAGCATATGCTTCCTAATGTTCAAGAATGTAGAGTAAAAGTTATATTTAGGCTTAGTGTACTTAGTGTGCAGGAATCTTAAAAACTGGTGAATTTTTTAAAAATTTCCTAACAACTAAAATTCAGCTTTATAAATTCAGTACAAATTAGGTTTCCTTCAGATCATTATCATATCTGTTTTGACAGCGCACTTCAACAGAACAGTACCCGAAAGATTATAAAAAACAGTAAGTTTTCGTACGGAACAGAATGAAGTTAATGAGGTTAAAAGAGAATACGAACAAGTTTATAAAGATTTATTTGTTTTGGATAACCGCGGAGATAAAATTCGAAGGATAGCAAACGAACTAAAACACCTGTGCCAAAAATGTATGACAGTAATTGGAAAGAGGGAAAAAAAAAATCCAACAATCAAACATCCATCACGTAGAAAAAAACAATAAAAAAACTCAGAGAATAAATGCACACCAGACAGACAAGGAGCAAATACAATATTAAACAAGAATATGGGTAAGGAAATTGTGGAGAGCTTGGCATTTCTCCTAAGAGACATTGAAGAACAGATCAACAAGGTTAGCAGATGAACTTTGCTTCCTGACAATAAATGGAGAAGGAAATAAAGAACATCCAGCGATCGAGTATTCTTGATGTAGAACTAACAGAAAAATACACACCTTACAGACAACAAATAAATATAACGTTAATTAAGAGCACGGGTAAAGAAATGGCTGAGCTTGGCACTCCTAATAAAAGATATTGAAGAAGAACTCTGCACTCCCGAAGAATGAGAAATGGAAAAGCGGTCTACTGCTAAGGCAGCAACGAGAACTTGAAAACTGAATTTTATAACGAACAATTAAGAAAATTATTTGACAAAATGGCTAAAAACAAATAAATGGGAAAATAAGTAGATCACCACATAACCTTAAATGCCAAATAATTTATCACAATGCCGTCTTCGGTGCCCCAAGCATATAAATGTGTTTGACAAAATGGCTAAAAACAAATAATTGGGAAAATAAGTAGATCACCATTTAACCTTAAATGCCAAATGATTCATCACAGTGCTGTCTTCGGTGCCCCAAGCATATAAATGTGTTTGACAAAATGGTTAAAAACAAATAAATGGGAAAATAAGTAGATCACCATTTAACCTTAAAAGCCATATAATTTATCACAATGCTGTCTTCGGTGCCCCCAACATATGCGTACAATGAAGATGCATATAAATGCGTTAACGAAGAAGAAAAACTGAGCCTACTAGTTAGTGCAGCAGATTGCTGTAAAAATCGTTCAGATAGTGAAACAAGCATGAAATTTGGCACAAACATTCCTAAGACTACGCTCTCTTAGAAAAGGGCGCTGGCCACCTGAAAATACAAGATGGCGGCTATTTTCAAAATGGCCGCCATCTATGTTGAGATTCACTGGTTTGGGAGCATCTATTGGATGGAATATGCCAGTTTTTTTTTTTTAAACCTCGACTTTTAGGTTATAAAATGTTCCATACCACACATTTTATTGAAAACCCTTACTAAAATGAATTGTAACCAAGATGGCGTACAAAAATGGTTGCCATAAAAGTTTTTTTTTTCTATCCACAGCGCTAGCAGACATAGAGACCAACTGTTTTTATTTAATGGTATATTCATGTGATCAGACAGTTTAACTAATATGCTATTTTCAACTGAAATAGTAATGGTATGGTCACATACAACATTGTGTCTAAGACTGTAACCATAAAAAGAAAAGAAGAGAAATACGGACTAAACGCAACCAATCTATGTATAGGTCTCTCCAACCTACAATTTTGAAAAATTCGAGGATAAGAAGGTAGGCATAGCATGACCTTGTTGGATGCTCAAGCTAGATTATCTACTGAAGAGAGGGGCAATATTTATCTAGACTTCACATTTGCAAGTGCACAGAGCTGTGCAGGAAGACCCAGCTTGTAGCACTTGCACCTTTCCCGACAGCCTGCTTTGCATCCACATTTGGTAAGCTGTTGGCAACTCTTGGCTAGCCACTGATACTCCAGTGCAAGCTGTGGCCCCAAGATATCTGTGGGTGGCTTTGGTATTGCAGTGTTTGGTGGCACAGGGTTCTTTGTTTGAAAGGAAGCTGGTGAGATGTTTGTGAATGTGTCCGGCAATTCAGGCAAAGACCTCACTTTCTCAGGTGCAAACTTTAGTTGCTGTCTTTCCTGTCCAGTGTTCTCCTTGGTGGGGTGCTGAAATATGGAGATGCTAGTTCCATGGAAGGAGGTAGTGGCAGTAGTTGCAGATGGGTTGTGGTCGATGTTGTCCATCACTGCAGTGGTGAACAACCCTTTCGCAGTACTGGGGACAGACCACACCCTCCTCCACATATTTGCTAACTGTGGCATCTCCTAACTGTGCAGAGACCTCCAGTACTCTGTCATAAGAGATACTGAGGCCATACTGATGTAGCATTTCAACCAGGTTTCTCTTCCTGGTTTTGGCATAGACTGAGAGTCCCATGTAGACTGGGAATGGTGTTTCTCTGTCTTTGGAGTGTCTATGAGTTGTTGCTCCCTCTTTGTATCGGGAGTAGCAGTTGAACTGCATGAGCTGTGCAATGGCCTGGTCTGACTTTGATGCTCCAAATCGTAACTGTGACTTGATGTCAGCCCCATGCTCAACCATCCCTACAAACTGGAGCAGGAGAGGAGGCACAGAATTTCGTACACAAGCCTCAGAAAATGTGCCATCAAACCGTGACTGATGATCAAGTATAGACTTTCTGAGAATATTTGCTGCTTTAGCAATGATAACTGCCTCTGAAAGATCAGATGATTGAGCAAGTGCTTTTCCCACATCCTTTTGAAATGCAAGTAATACATCTTTGCCAGATTTATGAGCCTCAAGTTCTGGAATTTCTGCCAGAAGTTTGTCTTTGAGTCTCGTGGAATTTACACTTGGTGACTCTACACCTAATTGTTCCAGACGTTGTTGGTAGAGGTGGCAAATATCTGCCAGCCGAAATGTGACTGGATCATCTGAACAAAGGTTGTTTTCAACAATGTATGTCATCAGTTCTGACAGAACTAGTGGATACACATCTGATTCTGACTCAGTGCTACCTTGGTCTTTCTCAAGGCTCCTCAGGTAGGACCTTTTCTGTTGTAGAGGGCACAAAGACAGGCATGGTGATACTTAAACTCCTGTGCAATGACATCCCCACCAGTCATCTTAGCAAGGAGCTTGCCATCACTGTATCTCTGCACATTCACGCAATTTCAAGTCAAGGCCCTTAGTACTAGCCTGTCTGAGATCAGATGCAGGTGCCACTTTCTCACAGAAAATGCAAACTTCATTGTCATGACTGGTTCGGCGCAGTTTTGCACGACTAGTCTCAGTGTTGCTGGTCTGGTCATTGGATTGTCGCTTTCTTGCACGGTCCAGTTTAGTGTTGTTAAACAACAAGCGACAGTTCACATGGTATTTTGCTGCATTTTTCCTGAGAGTGGCCTCTATGCCATCACCTTCATCCAGCCTTGCTGGATCCATTATCAGTGGCATTTCATTAATTTCACTGAACATGGGAATGTTCCTTGCCAGCATTGTGTACCCATCATGGTCTAGGACATGATGACTTGGAGGTGATGTCAAGTGCTCACCTCTTTTGTCCTTCTGACAAAGACAACACAAACTCCAGTTTGTTTTTCTACTGCTCAATATTGGATTGGCATCACATTCTGCCATGATTTCACTTTTGATTAAGGCCGAGGGGTTATCCTTTACCACCTTAAACAAAGCACACATTCCTGTATGGGATTCAACTAGGTTCGGTCTCCCTACACCTAGCCCGATCATTCATCCAGTGCCATTTAAGTCCCGTGTGATCTGTACACCATCCGGGTAAGTACATGAACCATCATGTACAGCCCCCATACCCTTGGCTCGGCTCTCCCGCGCTGGCACATCCTGTCTATTCAGGTGCGGCTATCTAACTATAGCTGGTCTGGGGCTGTTAGAAAGCATTTGGGACACTAAACTAAACTATACTACAACTACTAGTCTAAGACTACAGGATTAGTAAAGCTGGATTAGCTGGCACTGAACCCCATGCTGAGTTACACAGCAGTGATGTCACCAGTGTGCCCTGGTTGTGTGCAGACATACACTCTTTTACATTTATTAATTTTCCTTCAAAATTGATGAGTTATTCGAAAGAGATGGCCTCATTAGGATCTAAAACCACAGAAACCAAGATCCATGCTTAAAACGATAATTGTTGAACGGGCATTATTTCTCATTATAATTATTGTTTCTACCTTTTCTTGGCAGCCATATAGCCCCATATTTAAAGGTAAACTGTACTGGAAGCTACAGAAACATAATATTCACAAGAAATAGTATGGAAGAGCTTTACCATATTGCTAGAAGCAAATACATGCCATTCTAGTGAAAAATTAGCCAAAATCTGTCGATACTGGCCGCCATCTTGGAATTTGGCCGCCATATTAAATTTTTGCGTGGCCAGCGCCCTTTTCTGATAGAGGAACTTTAAAGAGCACTTGTGCAAAATTTCATGCTTGTTTCACTATCTGAACGATTCTTATGAAATATGCAATTATCTGCTGCACTAAGAGTACATTAGAACAATAGCCCCCATTACACACTTCTATTGAAAGTTTATGGAAATAGGGGAATGTTCTCTAATTTGGACAAAACGCACACAGTAGGTTAACATTCCGTGAATTTGTCTTCCAGACAAGATTTTGACAAAAATATTACATATATATATATATATATATATATATATATATATATATATATATATATATATATATATATATATATATATATATATATATATTCTAGCCTTCTTTTGGGTTCTTAATAGAAAGGACAATATAGGGCTTCTCTTTTTTTATCTCTTTTTAATTATAAAGTTCCACTTTGGGTTGTTTTGTTGCTTCTCTAAGGAGTTGGGTGGACTCGAGACTGAAAAACTTGGACTTGGAAAAAACTACGCGCGATAGAGCTACAAAAATTCTAAGTCCAGTTACCGCAATATGGACAACACTTTCACACTCCGTGCACACCGTTTGCTCTGATTGTGTCCTGTACTCTCTCTGTCTCCTTCGCCTTCTTGCTCCCTTTTATTGCTTTTGTTTCTGGTGACAACCATTACGTCACGGTTTGAGGTGTGTCAGCTATGTCCCTATTCACCCGCCTCCCTCACCTGCTTCACTGTTCATTGTTCTGTTCACCATTTTATCTTCACCATTTTGTTCACCATTTTCTGTTCACCCTCCAATGAATCCTTAGCAGCGGAAATGTTTTCGTAACCTTTTCACCTTTCCTGTATGCTCTAGAATGATGGCGTTTGTTTTTTTGCATCCGGCAACGAAAACCATTTCGAAAGCGCTTAAGCTTTTGTTTTGTTTTCAGCGCTTGATCATAGTTACCCATTTCCTCTCTCTCTCTCCCTGACTCATATCCGTGAGTTCACACAGCTCTATGATAGATTCATGAATAAATTGTATGAATACTCTCTCTGTATCAGTCTCGGCCAGGCTACCTAGCTTTCAATAATATTCTTCTTGGAATGTGCTATTCTATAGGCAGGTATATAGACTGGTCTGGTATTTTGTGGAATACCTATTCTATGGGTTATCTCATCTGTATCTCCAAGTGGATCTCCACTTATGGCAACTATATCCTCATCACAGATATCTCTCTATATCTGTGATCCTTATACTCGGTCGATCTGTGAGTTTCTCTCTAGCATAATCTTCTTTGATATCTTTCAAGTGAGTCCATATTTTAACTCTTCTCAGTTCTTCATGAGCTGAATCTTCTTTCTCTTTATTGATTGATGCCATAGTTTCCTTCTCTACAACTTGAATAGGGATAGTACTGTATACTTCTGCTAGACCTATTTCTGTACCTTGTGATAACCTAATCTTTCCTCCTCTGTTATTTATAACCTGTAAAATTATTTTACCCTGTCTAACTTCATGTAGGCAGGAAGAGTAATGTACTCCATTTATTTGTGATCCTTCTGTAAGTGTAAAAATTTCCTTCCCCTCAAAAACTGGATTTACTGTACATTCTATCCAATTGCTTTCTCCTGGTTTAAGTCTTAAATCTCTTCCCAATTTCAAGTAAGTTTCTTGGTTAGATTCCAAGTTGCTACTGATTTGTTGAGAATTTGTGCTCCCCTGTATGTCTTTCTTTAGAATGCTTTTCAACAAAGAGTTTTGTTAAGTCTGTCTTCTAATTATTTTACACATGTATTCTAGATGTCTTATAACCCCTTTTAATTAATAATTGCGATCAATAGTGATCTGTCTAGCCACAGTTGGGTAACCACTTAACAAATGTACAAACGCTAAATGTATTCCTCTTACAACTAGAACCTTCTCCTTAAATGAAACTTCTCCTAGTTAAAAAGGAAACCAATTTGTCCTACTATGATGATTTCATTGCAGTGAGCATCTGTGATTCTACAGTCTATTATTAGGTTCAAATTTAAGAGAGAAAAATATGTCTAATACACCTTTTCAGAAAGTATGTTTTTGGGTGAACCCGTATCAGAGAATACAGCAATAGTCTTCTCTAAACCAAAGTATGGCGGGAATACAGATCTATAACTAGATTCATCTCCTATATTAATTTTATTGACATTCGTGACTTGGCTTAAGTCTGGCGTTCCGGTCTTCTCGTCTATTATGAAGGAATGTCCATGATACTGGTGGTGAGAAAATTTACCTTTGATTCATTTGATATTGCGTGAGCTTGTTGGTACAGTACATTAAGCTTGCAGCTTGGTTAGTATTTTGATCCCTGTTCCTCCTAGCCTGTAAGGGACAGACTAAGATCTCTACCTCTACCGTGTGACTCAGATCTATGTCTAGGTCTACCCCTACAATCTCGAGCACTTTGTCCTGTCTTTTTATGATGGCAATCACTTGCATAATGTCACGTTTTCTGGAAATTATAACGGGTGACTGTAGGAGATTTTCCTTGTTAGGAGTTATTTAAGTTAATATTCGTTTCTAGCTGGTGTCATAGACCTACCCTGATTGTTATGCCCTTTTCTGTCTTGTCCTATGGTGAATAAGGGTCTGTATAGATAATTTCCCTCGGGATTTCTACCCAAAATTTTCTTCGTTTTCAATTTCATTAACATCTTCTAACTTCCAACACAGGTCATCTTTTCAATAGCTTTTGACGGTAAACTTCCCAATAACAAAGATAACCTTAACAAGATTTTACAGTTGTCAACTATCATCACCTGTTAATCTCCCTTTGTTGATGTCCATGTACGGTACACGACCATTTAGGGACAAATGTGTGGAAAAGAGTCGTCAACGGAACTGTACTGAGACTCATTATTAGTGCCGAATCTGTGAGAAGTATTACTAATTTCCATTATATTCAACTCGTAAACAAACGTCCGATTGCCTGTTGAGATGCCGCTGTTTCAGACCCTTCGGCTAGAAACCTAAAGTGTAAAACCCTACATTTGGCCTGGTCTGTCGTAAAGTATTTCGGCTTGATGTTTATTTATAAATCTGAATTGGAAGACAGTGTGAGATGAGTAAATTGAAACTCCAGAATCATCAAAAACATTACAGAGGTACGACTATCGCTGTGCTAGCCTAGCTACCCCTAGGCAGGCTGTTCCAGTTTCTACTAGGCCTATCCTATGTTTAGGATAGTTTGTGAGGCTTATGATGGCGTAATTTTACAGTGTCAGTAATTGCATTACTATTCTCCCATTATTTCACTATTTTTATTTCTGGTTGAGTGGAACTAAGTACAACTCAGCATAGGGTAGCTTAGGCCTATCAGGCCCAGTAGGCGACCTTGGAAAGGCTACTATTTTGGTTGCTTATCGAGAATTGACTGTTAGGCCTATTTTTTGTCGGTCGACTGTAATTAACCTCAGAACTGATATGTTTTTTTTATGCTGGCCATCCTGGAATGCCGTGGCGCATCCGCAGCATTAGGCTCTAGCGTAGGGGAACTTTTGGTGGTAATTCTAAGCCGGCTGTCCGCGGTGAGCTAGACTGTGGCAATTGGCGTTTTTCTATGTTATTTTACTTCCTTTAGAGAATTTAAAGTCATATTTTGTCGGCCGACTGTAAATATCCGATTGACCTTTGAAGACCACACGACTTAGTACTAACGGGGGTAGATCTAAGCCGGCATTCTGCGACAAGCCCCCACTCTCCTCCATAACTATTACGGCAAAATTGTAACCAGTAAACACCTCTAGGGCACGTTAGGTTGGTATTTTTAGGGGGTTTACTGGTTACAATTTTGCCGTATTAGCTATGGAGGTGGGGGCTTGCATGAATGCGGCTTAGACCTACCCCACATTAGGTAATACAAGTCGTGCAGTCTTCAAAGGTCAATGACAGCTTAGTTACAGCCGGCCGACAAAATATTACTTTAAATTCTTCTAAAGGAAGTAAAATAACATAGGAAAACGTCAATTGCCATAGTCTAGCTCACCGCGGACAGCCGGCTTAGAATTACCCTTTTGGTAAACAAGTAAAAAGTGAGCCGAAGTTTCTTCGCGCAATTGAGTTTTCTGTACAGCTGCTACAGCACATAATCAAGGCCACCGAAAATAGATCTATCTTTTGGTGGTCTCGGTATAATGCTGTATGAACCGTGGCCTGTGAAACGTCAACCACTGCCCAGTGATGGCCTATACTAGCTATATCGTTGCCAGATGCACGATTATGGCTAACTTTAACCCTTAATAAAATAAGGATAAATGAGGCTAGAGAGCTGCTATTTGGTATGTTTGATGATTGGAGGGTGGATGATCAACATACGAATTTGCAGCCCTCTAGCCTCAGTAGTTTTTAAGATCTGAGGGTTGACAGAAAAAGTGTGGACGGACAGACAAAGCCATCTCAATAGTTTTCTTTTACAGGAAACTAAAAGTGGATTGTTCCGACACGATATACAAACTGCCGGTCCTTTACATTAGGAATTACTTTCAGCGCAAGCTGGAAAGGCCATTGAACTTTCAAACAAGGTGGTTAGGCAGTTAACTACTGTCCGGGAGGCAGGGGTACCGCCTGCCCGGATGTAAACATTCCAATTTGCTTTCGGCCGTTGTAGACTGCAGACGTTTGTTTCTCGCTCTCTGCCTGACTGGCTTTGAGCTTTTTTCGCTGGTGGGAAATTTATTTTGCTTTTGATATGATTGTGGATAAATCCCTTTAGGGGAGGAGACGATACTGCAGGAAGGCCGCCAAGGGGTCATCCGAGGGTAACACGCCCCCGATGACTCCCATGGTAGCTGATCCATCGGGATTGTTTCTTCCCAGCAAGCTTCCCCTTCTTGCTGCCTCCCCTTCGGGTGAGGACTCCCCTTCCCCTTCCTTATTCGTTTCATCGGGTGTGGAAGGCCGCGGGGGAGCGGACGTTCAGGACATCCTCTCTGGGGCCTCTCCTCGCTCCAGGGGCAAATTTTTTCCCCCAGAGCAAGTGAAGGCTTCCATCTTTAACCCGACTTTGTCCTCAGGCTTGAGTGTGGAAGCGTCGGTTGGTAGCCAGGTACCTGATCTCGCCTCTGCCTGGCTGCACCTGGGTCTTCCTGGCGTTCCGTCATTGGAGGGCCTAGTATCCTATTTGGCAGGCGTTCTGGTGACGACCCAAGCAGCCACCGTATCCACTACCATGATCGTCACCGTGTCATCATTTGGCAAGCTTCCTGTGACGGTGGCCTCGTACCTGAACACCCAGGTGTTGGCTGCGCCTGCCACGCTTCATTCCGTGCCGCTGCCTCCTGGTTTCCTGGCACCATTATCCCTGCCTGGCCCATCGCAGATGGTGACGTCATCGGTCCCACATATGTCCATGCCTACTCCTGTTGCTGACCCACGCTCGTTCATGACCACAGTTCCGGCTCCTGGCTGTCCTGACTCTCGGCCCGGAATGGTTTCCCATGCGCCACCCGTGCCCCCGACCCTGGCTTCATCTACTGGCTTTCCTAGCTCCTGCGCTGCTGCACCTGCCTTGGTAGCTGTTGGCCCAAGCACCGTCTCCACTACCTGGGTTGTGCCTGCTTCCTGGCCCCCCTGACTACGCTTGTGTCTTCTGCTGCTCCTTTGTGGATGGGGGACCTGACTGCCATCCTGAGGAAGATGACGAAGAAGTTGAAGAAGAGATCGAGAAAGGTGTCGTCGTCGTCTTTGTCGTTGTCGGCATCGTCTGCTACCTCTTCTTCATCTTCTTCTTCTGAGGCTCAACAGCCAAAGAAAAAGCCTGCCCCCCCCCCACAAGAAGTCTCGCACCGAGACTTCTAAGGGACTGCCTCCTTCCACAGGGAAGGCAGTGAGATCTCTCGTTGGCTCTTCCCAGTCCACGGACCAGGGAACCGATGTGTTGACCCCTGGGTCAGCCGTATTGGGAGCCGAGGGCGTACAAACTGCAGTTGTTCCAACATGATATACAAACCCTCGGTCCTTAACATTAGGAATTACTTCCAGCGTAGGCTGGAAACGGCCGTTGAACTTTCGAACAAGGTAGTTAGACAGTTAACTACCGTCCGGGAGGTGGGAGTACCGCCTGCCCGGATGTAAACATTCCAATTTGCTTCCGGCCGGCGTAGAATGCGGACATTGTTTTTCACTCTCTGCCTGACTGCTCTTCAAATTTCCTGGTGGGATTTTTCCTTGCTTTTGATTGATAGTGAATGTTGATAAGCCTTCTAAGCCTTCTTATCCCAAGCATGTGTGTCCTAGGGTAGGAGGCAAAAGATGTAATACTTTTCGATCTAGTGTCGACACGGACACACGCCCTCTGCCCAACTTGCAGGGGACGTGTGTGTTCTTGCGACGCTCCTTGTAGTGAGTGTTGTGCCTGGTCTCCTGAGCAATGGAAGAGGTTCGAAGGGAGGAGACGCTACCATCGGAAGCCTGCCAAGGAAACATCCGAGGGTAATACGCCCCCGATGACTCCAGTGGTGGCTAATCCGTCGGAATCGTTCCTCCCTCCCAGCGAACTTCCTCTGCTTGCTCCCTCTCCCTCAGGTAAGGACTCCCCCTCCCCTTCTTCATTCGTTTCATCAGGTGAAGGGCGTGGGGGAGCGGTTGCTCAGGACATCCTCTCGGGGGCTTTCCCTCGCTCTGGGGGCGAATTTTTCCCCCCAGAGCGAGTGGAGGTTGCCCATTTTGACCCGACTGTATCGTCAGGTTTGGGGGTGGAAGCGCCTTCCATGGACCAGGTATCGGACTTATCTTCTGCCTGTCTACACTTGGGTCTACCTGGTTTTCCGTCACTGGAGGGCCTGGTGTCCCACTTGCCTGGCGCTCCAGTGACAACCCACTCGGCTACTGCTTCCACCACCAGGACTGTCACCATGTCAGCGTTTGGGAAGTTACCTGTGACAGTGGCTTCACATCTTGACATCCAGGTCTCGGCTGCCCCTGCCACTCACCATCCTGTACCGCTGCCCCCTGGGTTCCTGGCCCCGCTATCTCGACCTGGACCTTCGTACATAGTGATGTCGTCTGTGCCGTACATGACACTGCCTGCCCTTGTTGCTGACCCTGGTTCGTTCGTGACAACGGTTCCGGCTCCTCGCTTCCCTGTCTCTCAGCCCGGCCTGGCTGCTGACATGCCTCCCATGCCTTCGACCCTGGCTTGGCCTGGCCTGGCTGCTCACGCACCATCCATGCCTTCATCCCTGGCTCCTCCACTGGACCTTCCTGGCTGCCTGCCGCACTGATGTTTCTGCCCCGGCAACTGCTGTCCGGCGCACCATCTACGCTGCTCAGGTTGTGCTTGTTTTGGGGACCTGACCTCGATCCTTAGGAAGATGGCGAAGAAGAAGTCAAAGAAGAGATTGCAGAAGGTGTTGTCGTCTTCGTCTTCGTCGCCTTCGTCTTCGTCTGCTGCCTCTTCCTCTTCTCCTTCTGAGGCTACCCAGCCAAAGAAGAAGTCTGCCCTTCCCCCCCCACCAAGAAGTCTTGCACCAAGACCTCTAAGGGACTGCCTCCTTCCACAGGGAAGGCAGTGGGATCTCTCGCTGGCTCTTCCCGATCCACGGATCAGGGAACTGCTGCTCTGGCCCCCGGGAGCCAAGGGTGTGCAAACCACAATCCACACTCCCATTGCTGCACCGAAGAAACCTGCTTCCAAGGCCAGCGGGTCCACGTCAGACACTCGCTCACGAGTCGCTCTGAGTATCCAGGTTTCCAAGGGGACCCGGGTACCTCCGTCTGGTACGGGAGAAACCTCTCTCCATACAGACTCGGGCATGGGGTGAGAGAAAGAGTCCGGGCATGCAGGTGCCCCGACTCTTCCTGCTGGTACATCTGTGAGTGTCCAGCCAGGTTCCTGGGAAGGTGCACCGGTCCCTTGGGTCTGGACACCTGGAGAAGCAAAGAAGAGGTCCCCTGCTCAGTCTTCCCGAGAGGTTACGGCCTCTAAGAAGACTGGGACACGTCTAGAGGACAACGCAAGTTCGCGCCAGCCAGCCACGCGCTCGATTCCTCCCAGTCCCCGGCCACGTCCGCGCAGCCAACCTGGCTCAGGGGAGACGAGCGCGTGGCTCGGTTCAAGCAAGCTGCTCCGCTCTCCTCGGGAGACTGCTTCGCCCAGGCGTAAGCTCTCTCCTTGACCCGGGCTGCTGTCACCACCGCGGGCTGGTGATCACTCCCGGCTCGCAGCCCCTGTTGGTTCTGCCAGCAGGGCCAGTGGGAGTGCCCGATCCTCCTTGCCTGCCCCCTCTACCTCTTGGGCTCCTTTCAGGGGCCGCAAGTCGGAAAGGAAGAACTCGGGCAAGTTGTCTCCCCAGAGTTCTACCTCGGGGGCATATGTGCCTGGGTTGGTCCTCGGTTCAACCCAGTCTTACGCCCGCGTGGTGCAGGAAGGATCACGGGGGTCTGCTGAGGTTCTCCATCCTGCAGGAAGAGTAGATCGGGAAGACCGCACCCTGGAAGGACTCGAGGGTCCTCTCCCCCAGGATGCAGACACCCACGAGATACAGAGGACGTTTGCTGAGGTTACTGCACTGATTCGTCAGCACAACGACTTTGGGGAAGGGACCACGGCCTCATCTGTGGATCGTCCGTTGCACCTCGAATCCTACTGGGGACCCAAGAAGGAACCCAAGGCTTTGGTGGGGCCGAGGAGGTCCTCAATCAAGTGAATGGACCTGTGTCTGGGCAAGACAATGCGCTCAGATCGAACCACTCGGACAAGCTTCTTCCCCCTCCTCTGCCTCACCAGAAGCGCTTCTATGCTCCATCGGAGAGGGCATTGCCGCCTAAACAGGTTGATCCAGACCTTGTTCCTCTGGATCCGGGTCTTACGTTGCAGCAACTTACTGCAGAGAGCATCTCCCTCTCTCAGCAAGAAGCTGCAACCCTGGAAGCCACCGCCATTGCAGCCTTCCAGGCAGTCTCCTGGCTTGATCTGTGGTCCTTCACAGGCCCAAGGTGGTTGCTTCCTCGGGCGCTGTTGTACCCAGGGAGGACTCTGCCTTCGGGAGACTATGCCGGTCTGGAGGTAGGGCCATCTCCTACCTCGGCCACCAGACGGCAAACCTGTGGGCTAACCTGGTCCTGAAGTGAAGAGACGCCATTCTCTCTCGCTTCTCCAGGTCTGTGGGGCCTGAGTCGGCAATGACCCTGTGGAATGGACCGTTGCTGGGTTCCGCCTCTCTCTTCCCTATAGAGTTGGTGGATAAGCGCCAGGCCAATGACAGCGACTGGCTTGTCCACCAGGCAGTGGTCAAGACCTCTGGGTCTTCGCATTCCACTGTGGCCAGGCCCTCAGGTCAGGCTAGCACTTCCTCGGCCCCTAAGAAATCCCAGTCTTCGAAGGGGTCCCGTGGAAACACCCAGCCTTCTTCCTCTAGAAAGAATGGGTCTTTCCCCCCCCCCTTTCAGCCCACTTTCAAATCGGGAAAAGGGGGCAAGGGGAAGAAGAAGAAGGGGAAACTCTAGGAGCGGCATTTCCCCCCAAATGCTGCTGAAGGTGGGTGGGTGCCTGTCGAGCCATTGGGCAACATGGCAGTGACACTGAGCTGAGATCTGGATAGTGGATGTCCTTCGGAAGGGATATCTACTACCCTTCAAGTCTCGGCCTCCCCTCACCTACTCTCCGGTCCATCTCCGCACTTACGTCCAAGGAACTCTGAAGGACACCGCACTACAGCAAGAAGTGCAAGCCATGCTGAGCAAGGTTGCTGTGGAAGTCATGTCGGACCAGTCTTCAGGGCTTTTACAGCCGTGTCTTTCTCGTAGAGAAAGCCACAGTGGGATGGAGACCAGTCATAGACCTCTCTCCCCTGAACCGATTCATTCACCAGATTCGGTTCACGATGGAAACAGCACAATCCATGCTTGCTTATATCAGGGAGAACGACTTCATGCTTGCGGTGGACTTGAAGGATGCGTATTTTCAAATACGCATTCATCCGTCCTCTCGCAAGTACCTCCTCGCGGAGACGGTCTTCCAATTCAGGGCACTCTGCTTCGGGCTCTCAACCGCTCCGCAGGTATTCACGAGTCTTCTCTCTCGTGTCAGCTTGGGCCCACTCGCACAGGATGCGTCTTTTGAAGTATCTCGATGACTGGCTAGTCCTGCTCGCAGTTGCTACAGGACAGGGATTGACTCCTTGAGTTTTGCCGCGATCTTGGGATCATGGTGAACCTCAAGAAGTCAGATCTCATCCCCAAGCAGAGAATAAAGTACGTGGGCATCCTGATAGACTCGGTGGCAGCAAAAGTCTTTCCTTCGAACTCTTGTATCAGCAGGTTCAGGCATGCAGCACAGCTGTTCCTGTCACGACAGGAGCAGCCAGCCCTAACAATGGCAAGTCGTCATCAGTCACCTGTCGTCGCTGGAGAAGCTGGTACCTCATGGGCGTCTTCACCTGCGGTCTCTACAATGAAGGCTAAAGGAGTATTGGTCCTAGTCCCGAGACCCCCAGTCCTTCCTCATCCCTCTTTCCGAGGAGGTGAGAGAGGACCTTTGCTGGTGGATGGACGACAGGAACCTCTTGATAGGAGTATCCCTGCATACTCCCCCTCTGGACATGCTGCTGTTCTCAGACGCATCGACCAAGGGATGGGGCACACACCTGGAGGAGTTGCTGACTTCAGGAGTGTGGCACCGAGACGACAAGCGCCTTCACATCAATGTCTCAAGGCAGCCTTCCTGGCTCTCCAAGAGTTCTGGGATCGAGTGATGGGACACTCCGTGGTACTGATGAGCGACAATACCACGGTAGTGGCATACGTCAACAAGTTGGGGGGCCTAGTGTCCCTCCCGCTCCACCAGTTGACAATGCAGGTGCACGAGTGGGCCATGGCCAACTTAGTAGAGCTGTCAGTCAGGTACATTCCAGGTACGAGGAATGTCGTGGCAGACAAGTCAGCCGCCAGAATCAGTTAATCGGAACCGAATGGTCCATTCACTCGGAAGTCATGGAAAGGCTGTTCGACCTGTGGGGGCGTCCAGTCATCAATCTCTTCATCACCCTGCACAACAGAAAACTCCAGGTCTTCTGCTCGGTCGTGCTGGACCCATGGGCCGCTGCAGAGGACACATTCCAGCACCCGAAGGACAACCTCGACATCTACGCCATTCCTCCATTCTGTCTGATTCGCAGTGATCAACAAGGCGATGATCACTCCAAATCTCAGAGTGATTCTGGTGGCACCCAAATGGCCGCAGGCTGTTTGGTATCCCGACCTACTAGCTCTCCTTTCAGAGGCGCTGAGAGAGAACCCCCCCTGGCCCAACCTGCTGTGTCAAGCCCATGTAGAGCAACACCACCAGGCAGTGCAGTTCCTGTTTCTTCACGGCTGGAGGTTATCCACCATCTCCTGCGAGCGAGAGGCTTTTTGCATCACGCAGCAACCGAGATGGCCGAGTACCTCAGACGATCCTCCGCAGCGGTATACCTGGGAAAGTGGTCTGTCTTCTGTGGTTGGTGTCATGGACGAGGTATCTTTCCGGTCGGAGCTACTATTCAGCAGGTCGCGGATTTCCTCTTCTTCCTTTGCTAAGAGAAGCTTCTCTCCATTTTAGCTGTAAAAGGCTGCCTTGCCGCACTCAGCCTAGTCTTGCAGCTGATGAAAGGAGTAGATATCTCCTCCTCCTTCGAGATTTCCTTACTATTGAGAAGCTACGAAAGGTCTTGCCCACCCAGTGATCTCAGGTCCCCTGCGTGGGATGTGACTCTCATTTTAAGGAGCTGACTTGTGCACCATATGAGCCTTTACGAGAGCCGTCAGACAGGGATCTGACCCTCAAAACCGTCTTCTTGCTGGCCCTGGCATCGGTGAAGAGAGTTGGTGAACTGCACGGACTTTCGTTTGATGTTAAACACTTGAGGGGATGGGGATCAGTTACGCTCGATTTTGTCCCGGATTTCATGGCAAAGACTCAAAATCCTTCGGTCCCTGACGCACGGTTCAAGTCTTTCATAATCCCCTCCATAGGGGACTTTGTAGGTAATGAACCAGACGAGATGCTACTATGTCCTGTTAGAGTACTGCAGCGCTATCTGAAGAGGACTCGACATCTCTGGCCTGAGTGTCGATAACTCCTTGTTACTGCTGGCTCCACCAAGTAAGAAGTGTTCAAGAACACGATCTCTTTCTGGCTTCGTGAGACGATAAAGGGAGTGTATGCTGCTGCTGGAGACGATGATACCGGTATGCTTCGTCCAAAAACTCATGAAGTTCGCAGTATTGGTCCTTCCGTTGCATTCCGGAGGAACATGTCAGTTCTTCAGGTGTTGAAGGCAGGTGTGTGGTCCCAGCAGACCACCTTCACCTCCTTCTACCTCTGGGATGTTGCACACAAGTCCTTGGACACTTTTTCCTTGGGTCCTGTGGTGGCTGCTGAGCAAGTTGTGTAGCTTACCCGGCTCCTCTAACAGGACAGGTTGCATCTTGCCTAAGATGTACGGTTGTGATTGGGAGAGTGAATGTAGAGTGACTGGCCTCTCTTCTTTCTCCCCATCTCAGCTCTCTTCTCACGGGCAGGAAGCGGACGTGCTGTTACATGCTGGATCTATCGGTCGATGCAGGTAAGCACTCAACGGGAGCTCTTGTTCTATTTTCCGTTTAGGTTTATAGAAGCAACCCCACTCCTTCCCTTTGCAAGGGGGGAAGGAGACCATGGCAATAAGACAAACTCAATGCTTGTGATTGCCTTAATGTCACCGACTCCAAGTTCTTCCTAGCCTACTGTGCATGAACTGACGATTCCTCTTTCATGCAAAGGGACCCAGAAGTCTGACAACTGATCCCGCGTTTCTTACAACCCAATCATTTTGTCAGAGGCAGTTTTCCCTTCCTCACTCTATCGACCAGGAAGGGAAGACAGGGTGTGGTGAACTCCAGTCAGTTCATAGAGACTCACTCAGATTCCTCCCTCCAACCAGTGAGTCTTCCTAATGTAAAGGACCAACGGTTTGTATATCTTGTCGGAACAAATCACAGTTTTTTAAAGTAAATTATGCTTTTCCTAACTATACAAACTTGAGGTCCTTTACATTACATTCCATGCCCACTGTGTGCCACCCCTCAATCTGACACCTGGGCCGAAAGGCAAATTGGAATGTTTACATCCAGGCAGGTGGGACTCCTGCCTCCCGGACGGTAGTTAACTGCCTAACCACCTTGTTCGAAGTTCAATGGCCATTTCCAGCTTCGCTGAAAGTAATTCCTAATGTAAAGGACCTCAGGTTTGTGTAATTAGGAAAAATACAATTCACTTTAAAAAATTGTGATTTCAATATGGTATATAGTATATGTAATTGAATTCAATAAGATAATGGTGGTATTTTGTACACAAATTGAATCATTTAAATTTTAGTGTTTTGCATTGTAGTTACAAGCTAATTGCCTAATGTTGAGATCTGACTTCATTAGATTTATCAGATCAAGAGCAAAGACTAACTGAATAAGGGTCATTTTTTGCTACATCATCTTGGTAAATTCTCATTGGTTGTCTTTCTATATCAAAGTGCCAGGCTATATTAAGACCATGGTTTGTACTTACAAAACAGAATTTTTTGAAAATTGAATGTTTTATTGATAGCTTATTTCTTTTTGTAGAGGAAGATGTTTTAGTCAACTTGAAAGATCTTGGCCAAGATGTGAAAGAAGGTGATGTGATTGAGGTCTACCATCCAGAAGATGACCTTCCAAGGTTATTGCTGCAAATTCCTAACACAAAAGATGAAATTCCAGTTCAGAAAGGTAATGTGCTAAGAATACTTGAAGATTTCAGTTGCAGTATTTTTTATTAATGGATGTTATTTTTCAGTTGCAGTTTTTTAAAGGATTGATGTTACTATTATACTATTAAAATGTGTAATACTCAGGATGAAGTACTGTGCTGAAAATACAAACAGATATAAAATATTAGAACTGAACAATATAAAATAGTGTTACAAAGACATGTCCAAATTCTTCCATGCAAGCACATCTTTGTTTGACAGCAGATGATGATTGGCTTCTCATTCACCAGATTTTAGATGAGGGCAGTAAGTGATTACAGTACTTAGGTGGTTTTTTTTGTATTAGGAGGATTTTGAAACTGACATACAAGAAAATAATCAAGGTAGTGCAAGAGACAGCGATGTTAGCAATGGCAGTCCTGCACTGGATGGTAGTGAATACAGTGAACCCCCTGTATTCGCGGGGGATGTGTACCGCAACCCCCCCCCCGTCCGCAAATAGCTAAAATCTGTGAATATTTGAAACCCCTCTAAAAACACTTAGAACTGCCCATTTTGATAGTTTTTAAACACAAGAAAAATCCTGTAAAAATGCTTATACCTGAGTATTTTAATAGTTTTATCGCAAAAAGTGCATTTATTCATGAAAATTATATGAAAATACAGTAATTAGTGAATATTTCTCAGTGGAAAATACCGCGAATAGGCGAATTTTCCGCGAATAATGGGTAGATATGCTCCACATAGAAACCTGCGAATGCGTGAGTCTGCAAATCGTGAGAACGCGAATACGGGGGTTTTCCTGTATGCAGAGGAAGCAGTGATATTTGATACAAAAGTGCTATTCTTAGCTGTAGTAAAAGTATGGTTTGAAAAGAGTAATTTATTGGTTATGGCAAATGAATAAGTATAAACTGAATACTGTAAGAAAATCAGCATTAACTTACGAAAGGGAAAGAGAGGGTAAAGTATTTTTTTTCTATTTGTAAGTAAAAAGTATTTGTTTCGAAGAATGTTTTCAAGATTAAATATGAAAAAATGAATATATGCATCGTTCAGTAGGTAAATAAATATTGAGGTGTAGTACATGAGCTTTAGTGCATAAAAGTCATTCTTTATGTCATTTTCAACAAAGTAGATTGGATCAGTTGCAATCACTGATTGTTTTTTAATTAAATTGTTATTGAAATTAAAATTTCTGCCTTCATAAATTTGAAGGAAATCTTATAAACTTGTATGGAATCAAGATTACGTGTACTAAACGTATTATAGAAATATAAAACAGTTGAGTGAATGACTCTTCATTTGCTTATTTCAAATAGAACTGAATATAAATCACCATTACTAATGATTTGTAATTTGAAACAGAATTGAAAGATTAATTATTGATTTTTGTTGATTATAATACTGTTTACATAATTTTCAGTAATGTACATACAGAACATGGAAAAGAATTATAACGGAATAATATAAGAGACATTTCAGCTAGAAATTTAGTATGATTCTTGATGGCTTTAGTGATAAACTCAACTGGTAAATTCCAACTATGCTGTTTTTATGTAATCTTTACCACTAAATTCCAGTGAGATGAGCTGTGTTTTGAACTTTTGACTGATATTCTTTTAATACAGAACTATTTTTCGTAGGGAAAATCATGATCTTCAATAGTTTTATGTCATTTTTCCCCTTTAGAGGGTTAGAAGTGAAATAAGTTCTCTATGCTGTCCTGTGTTCTTTCTGCCAGAACTCCCTCATGTCTTCATATATCTCCTTTTCATAAGAAAAAGAATGATCAAATTTGAAAATCTGAAATCAACTCAGTTGAGCTTATTATTTATGTGATACTAAGGATATAGGTCTGCTACACCAGAGGTCTTTGAGCTATGCGGATTAGGTTTGTGATTATCGGTTGAACTTGAGAGACTGCCGGCAGTTTAGGAAAGAGGCCCATTGGCAGAAAACATAGCCACCACACTGGGACCATTTGTTCAGGCTTTGTGTTTGGATCCCACACTGAAGATGGTCATTCTACTAGTTTTTTGCATTTTTGAGATGAGTCTGTGAACATCAAAACTGGCTTCTTAGCAAGAAAAACTGATTTTCTTGCCTGGAAGACAGTTAATAGAGAACTGAAGCATCATGACATCTGCTAGGGGGAAACAAGAAACATTGTAATTTTACCCAATAATTGGACTTTGCTCTACAGATACCACTCGTTTCTCTCAAAGCCATGATTACATTTGCTAATACAACCCAGATGCTCCATATTGAATTATACACATTTCAGTTCCCAGTTCTGGAGTATATAGGAGCTCAGTCCATTCCACCTAAACTATGAGTCTGGTTGAGATATGTAGTGTGTTCATGGTGAAAAGTGTGGCAGGCAGATTATTGCAGGGCACTGAGGAATGTTTAGGCCTTTGTGCAGGACTACTAGTTATCTTCTTTTGTTTGTTAAGCTGTAGGGGATAGATCTGGGGCATCTAAAGTTGATGACTGCTGGTTTGTATGAAAAAATTTAGATTTTAAGAAATTTTATTTTTGTTCTTGAGGCACATATATATTTGAAATTGAATGTTTCACATTAATTACATTTTCAACTATGTCTTTCCAGACACCATCAGCATCGAGCAAAGCATTACATCAAATTTTCAGTTGCGTAATTACAAAGATGTTATTGTTAGAAAAGTGGACCCCAAAGCTGTTGCACTTGAGTTGGTAGAGCTCACTTTTAAGGATCAGTATCTCAGCCGTTCAGATATGTGGAGGCTGAAGACCAATTTGGTAATTATTTTGAAGTTTTGTTATAGTTTCCTATGTTATCCAGAGTACGCGTGATGGGTAAAATGTACATCGTAAGTAGGACACCCCCAGCTGTGAGCACTAAGTCTAGAGCATGGCCTGATGGGTCAGCTGGCTTTTTCCATGTGTTTTTGGACAGTTTATGAATTTAGCTTGAAGTTGATGTTGCAATCCTGTACCTCAAGTAAAAACAGTAAGCCTATAAGTTGTGATCAGCTGTAATTTCCATGCTAAATGTAACATCCATCATATTTTCTTATTTTTCACCTGAATCATTATATTTGTGCTTCAGATGGGTTGTAATAAACAGATTGTGAAGATTTGGTTTGCCATCTGAGTTGCTATATTGAGTGCACAAATGTTCTGTTGAGCACTGTGCATGAATATATGGAGAGCTTATGTTTTGACAGCAGTTTGTTCCTACACAAAAACAAACCTTCAGTCTTTATGTAGGATTTTGCATGCGAATGCGACCTGGAACGGCCATTAACTTTTAAACAAGGTCGTTAGCACCAACAGTAGGGGGGAAACCCCTCCCACTTGTCAGTCTGTGTTCCACTGCCTTCAGCTGCCATTGTGTAAAGACATCTGTGCACTTCTCTGTTCGAGTCGTTAACTTTTAAACAAGGTCGTTAGCTACCAACAGTAGGGGGGAAACCCCTCCCACTTGTCGGTCTGCGTTCCACTGCCTTCAGCTGCCGTCGTGTAAAGACATCTGTGCACTTCTCTGTCCGAGTGCTGTTCACTTTCCTTTTGTTGTTTTTTTCCTGTTACAGTACAGTATATGCTTGTGTAATAATTTGCTAGTATTTTTGTTATGGAAACCCCTAACTTGCAACAGCCTGGGTAGAGAAAACCATTTTATTGTTAGGCGGTTTCGAGGCAAGAACAAGCCTTGCAGTCGGTTCCTCTCCTCGGAAATAGACTCATGCTGTACATTTATTTCCCCTTTTACGATGGGATTAGTTTACAAAAACCCCATCTTTTTTAAAAAAAAGGACTTGAAATTAGCCTAGCCTACGCTAAGGTATTCAGTACAGTCTATACATATACAGTAACCTAGCCTACACTATACCCACAGCCTACCATGGTTTCGTGACCATTAATAAATTTTTATACAGCAACTACCTTATCGGTTGTTATCACATTGTATTACCATACATGAGATAAAAATGTGTTGGCTGTGTGCGAACTATAGACCTAGGCTAGCCCAGGTGTTACTCTCAGAGTATCCATTTGCAAAAGCCAAATGGGCTTTTACAGCTGTATTTAAGGGGCTCGCCGATCACCGAATTTTGAGGGATTATCGATTTTTAGTTTTTTACAGTTTTGGACTGGTATGTGTCTAAATAAACATGTCCTGAAATATTATTGCTAAAAAAAACTTTTTAAGTTTTTTTTTTTTTTTTGTTCACCGCATTTACTGGCATTTGAGCAGCATTGAGTGAAAAATTGTCTCAAACTTTCTGTATGACTTTTTAGGTGGAAGTGAGAAATATACTTTACTTTCCTACTAAAATACACATTACTGGCAGTCCCCGGTTAATGGCGGGCTCGGTTAATGGTGATCCGGCTTTACGGCGCTTTTATAGCGACGAAAATTGGCAAATTTTGGCGCTGAAAATCGCTGATTTTTGCCTATCGGGCCAATAATTGGGTATTGACGCTGATACATACCTAACGGAGGCGCGGATTTTCGGCGCCGATAAGCCCAGGAAATCGCTGATTTTCGGTTAGTGGCGATTTTCGGTTATCATCACACCCCAGAACAGAACCCCCACCAATAACTGAGGACTGCCTATATCTACGATAAAATGTGGCTCTTTCTCTCAAAAAATATAGTATCAGAGTAAATATGTATCTATGTATCTTGATATCGCCCTGTGAGTGACATTGTGCGATAAATTTTCGTACGTCTGTATGACTTTCCAATTCTGGATAGTAGAAAGTGAGAAATTTACTTCAGTATCCTATTAAAACTACCCATTTTCTATGATAAGAGCTTGTTCATTTTCTAAAAAATATCAAACAAAATATAAAAAAAAGTAGATATGTGTCTATGTATCTTGATATTTTGAACTCGTTATCACAGATGTACTGTGCCAACTAGTATACATATAATATTTTATATTTCTTGACATATTTTTACTGCGTATTTTTGGAAATATGACATTATATAAGTAGGTAACAGTTCCAAACAGAGCGTCGGTTTTACCAATAAACCATCTCAATTTGTGTGTGGTTATGGTTCAAGTGATATCCTAGTGTTTTGTGACGCATTTCCTTTTCGGATTTTCTTACCATGTAATGCATTCACACAATTCCATTGCCATAATTTGAACGATTGCGTCTCGTAAGTTTGTTACAAGAGAGGGACGAAGATATGGTCGTTCTGGTGTTGTCGCTATCCCAGGCGAGACAATTCCCATTTGCTTCGTCCCTCTCTTGTAACAAACTAACGAGACGCAATCGCTCAAATTGTGGCAATGGAACCTTCGCGTGAATGCACTACATGTAAGAAAATCCGAAAAGTGATATGCGTCACAAAGCACTAGGATATCGCTTAAACCAGAACCACACACAAGTTGAGATGGTTTATTGGTAAAACCCGATGCTCTGTTTGGAACTGCTACCTACTTATATAATTTCATATTTCCAAAAGTACGCAGCAAAAATATGTCAAGAAATATAAAGTATTATATGTATACTAGTTGGCATAGTACATCTGTGATAACGAGTTCAAAATATTTTGATACATAGATACATATTTATTTTTTTTTATATTTTGTTTGATATTTTTTTAGAGAACAAACAAGCTCTTATCATAGAAAATGGGTAGTTTTAATAGGATACTGAAGTAAATTTCTCACTTTCTACTATCCAGAATTGGCAAGTCATACAGACGTACGGCAATTTATCGCACAATGTCACTCACAGGGTGATATCAAGATACATAGATACATATTTACTCTGATACTATATTTTTGAGAGAAAGAGCCAGATGTTATTGCAGATAATGTGTATTTTAGTAGTAATGAAATATGAATGACTGTATCACAAACATAAAATTACGAAACTAAAACTCCAAGAAATTCACAATGCCTTTGTACGAGTGTGTGCATACGTAAGTACGTTAAAATTTTTTTTTTTGCTTTCCTTGTTGACTGTACCATTTTTATTATATGTTTAGTTTATTATAAGTATGATTGGCACACATAACAGTAAACGAGAATATGTCATTTCTAATCACCATAAAAATATTTAAATTGCTAATTTCATATGTAGGCAAGACAAAACCCAGCAGGCTGCAGCAAGTTCACCGACGGCATGGAATTGAGTGTGTGCATATGTGTATGTACCCTACAGACTAGATTGCATTTATGTATACAGTAATTTGGTTTATAAAACAAAAAAATTAGAAAATGCAGTAAAAATATAAACGAGAATACTGTAGCATAAAATGTAAATAAAAAGTGTATGTGTGTTACTGTATTAAGCTTTAATGTAAACATGCTCTCTCTCTCTCTCTCTCTCTCTCTCTCTCTCTCTCTCTCTCTCTCTCTCTCTCTCTCTCTCAGTACTCAGTACTGTATATACATATCCTTTAATGAAATATAAATTACTCTGCTGTATCTTAAACACAAAATATGAATTACTGTATCATAAACATAAAACCCCAAGAAGTTCACAACACCATTGTACGCTGCTGCCTGCGCCATTCACATGTGAAATTTAAAATATTTTCAGTATTGTCATATCGGTATTGCTTTGAAACTTCGAAACCATGGGAACTGCTAACCCCTTTGCAAACTCGATTTATCGTAAAATGAAACATCGTAAATGAGGAAATACCTGTACATTGTGTGCATCATGCAGGAAGCATGATTGCAATGAAACTAGCCCTTGAATCGAGTCTGGCCTTCCGGACAGTGGATGAAGTTTGCTCGGAAAAAAGAAAACAGAGAAGAACATTTCTCTGGTGTCATCGAGTGCAATTTTCCGATGGTAACGCCAAAGATTCTCTCTGGTTCCTTCTTACCCCGGGCCAAGTTCCACCTGCCGTTGCTTCCTAAGGGAACAGTTTCTCCTTTGCCATCTCCAAGGTCTCTTAAATATACTCTGAGAGGTCTGCTCATCAGTGAGTCATAGGCGACAGTGGCCACGGTGTGATTTGACTAGAGGAGTGTCTCACGTGTTCGTGATCTGTGTGTCACGTTTATTAACTTCTAGTAACCATACCTTCAGTTTGTGCTGTATTTGGATGCCATAATAATAGCAAAAAGACCATTAATATGGGTATTCAATGTTTTAGTTTCTTAAAAAAAAACAAAAAAAAAAAAGAAATGGAAATAGTGTATCCATGAAATGCTAATGAAAACCATATCAGAGTATGCTTTAGCATATAAAATTAATGACACATATCAGTGTAAGTGGCATACAAAGAGAGCGTGTTGAGTATGCTGTACAGCTACTTTCAAATTCATGTGCAAAGCCATTGTATTTTTTAGGAGAAAGGGGCTTACTAGAGAGCAACAGTTGGAAGGAAACTGCCAGTTTTATATCAGTAACTTACCAAGTAATTACATAGCCATAGTTTCTAACTTGCCTGGCAGCCTTTTATTTAAAAAATCACCATAGCACTTCGATTGTTTAGTGTAGGTGACAAGCCCCATCCACTAACGGAGTACTGGGAACAACTTAGCAGATAACCTCATTCTGTTTCTGCCAGCTCTTGAGTTAACATCAGGGATTTGCTGCAGCTTTTTCATCGGTTTTTTGGTTGTTTACTGGAATTCGTTGAAGTACTGTCACTCTTTTGGGCTTTTATTAGCTCTCAGCCAACATTCTAGCTTTTTGCTTTAGATTATGTCTGATTCGAGTGCATCTAGTTTTCACTATTGTTGAAGATTGTAAAACTAGACTTAGTAAATCATCTTATGATTCGCACACTATTTGCAGTAAATTTAGGGGCAGGTATGTTCTAAGGAGAATACTGGTGATGAGTGTAAGGACTGGGATGAGAAAAATTGGAAGGTTCTTGAATCTCATCTTAACCCTTAAACGCCGACTGGACATATCATACGTCGACTAAAATTGTCTGTTGGGTGCCGAGTGGACGTACCGTACGTCGACTACAAAAAATTTCAAACTTCGGTCAACTTTGACTCGACTGAAATGGTCGAAAAACGCAATTGTAAGCTAAAACTCTTATATTCTAGTAATATTCAATCATTTACCTTAATTTTGCAACAAATTGGAAGTCTCTAACACAATATTTCGATTTATGGTGAATTTTTGAAAAAACTTTTTCCTTACGCCCAGCGGTAACTCGCCAAAAATTTCAGAAATTCTTTCGTCATTTTGTCGTAAGTTTTGGACTGTTTTATATTAGTCATTACATAAAGTTTTATATATGAAAATGTGCGCAATTTCATGTAAAATACAGCAATATACAACCCATGGTTGTAGCTTTTATCAGTTTGGAAATATTTTCATATAAACCACGATAACTGCCAAAATTTCAACCTTCGGTCAACTTTGACTCGACCGAAATGGTAAAAAAACGCAATTATAAGCTAAAACCCTTACATTTTAGTAATATTCAATCATTTACCTTCATTTTGCAACAAATTGGAAGTCTCTAGCACAATATTTCGATTTATGGTGAATTTTTGAAAAAACTTTTTCACGTCCGCGCCAGAAATTCTTTCGTCACGTTGTCGTAATGTTTGCACCGTTTATATTAGTCGTTACATAAAGTTTTATATATGGAAATGTGCGCAATTTCATGTAGAATACAACAGAAAATAACTCATGGTTGTACCTTTTATCAGTTTTGAAATATTTTCATATAAATCACAATAACTGCCAAAATTTCAACCTTCGGTCAACTTTAACTTGACCGAAATGGTAAAAAAAACGCAATTATAAGCTAAAACTCTTACATTCTAGTAATATTCAATCATGTACCTTCATTTTTCAACAAACTGGAAGTCTCTAGCACAGTATTTCGATTTATGGTGAATTTCTGGAAAAAAAAACTTTTTCCTTACGTCTGTGTGCGGTAACTCGGCCGAACATCTCAGAAATTCTTTCGTCACGTTGTCGTAATGTTTGCATCGTTTTACATTAGTCGTTACATAAACTTTTATATATGAAAATGTGTGCAGTTTCATGTAGAATACAATAGAAAATAGCTCATGGTTGTAGCTTTTATCAGTTTTGAAATATTTTCACATAAATCACGATAACTGCCAAAATTTCAACCTTCAGTCAACTTTAACTCAACCGAAATGGTAGAAAAACGCAATTGTAAGCTAAAACTCTTACATTCTAGTAATATTCAATCATTTACCTTCATTTTGCAATAAATTGGAAGTCTCTAGCACAATATTTCGATTTATGGTGAATTTTTTAAAAACATTTTCCTTACGTCTCTGCGCGGTAACTCCATGAACATCTAAAAATTCTTTCGTCACGTCATAATGTTTGCACCGTTTTATATTAGTCGTTACATAAAGTTTTATATATGAAAATGTGTGCAATTTCATGTACAATACAACAGAAAATAACTCATGGTTGTAGCTTTTATCAGTTTTGAAATATTTTCATATAAATCACGATAAATAGAAAAAATTCGATTTTCGGTCAACTTTAACTCGACCGAAATGGTCGAAAACTGCAATTGTAAGCTAAAACACTTACAGTCTAGTAATATTCAATCAATTAGCTTCATTTTTCAACAAACGGGAAGTCTCTAGCACAATATTTCGATTTATGGTGAATTTTTTGAAAAAAACATTTTTTACGTCCGCTCGTTATTTAATTCATGCATCATTTTGTGATAATATTTTCTCTGTGTTGCTTTGATCGTTTTACAATTTGTTATATACCAAAATCATCGCAATTTAGTGTACAATACAGAGAAAAAAAATAATCCGTTAGCTTTAACAGTTTTGCTCACAGCGCGATTTGTATAAAATTATATATGAAAATTCTTTTGCGCTGTCATATATTTCAATATTTATATATGATAATGATATTTTTTTTCATTTCTGATGGTTGCATACTAAACTTCAGGCAATGACCAAAAAAAAGGAGGCAAAAATGAACTCTTAAACTTAAAAACTAAGCGTGCTGTGATTTTTTGAAAAAACTTTTTTTCCGCTTCGGCGCTAACTCCTGAACGCTGCCGGCATACGGGAGACGCTTTTGTAAATAGAGGCTCGGCGTTTAAGGGTTAATAAGCTTGAAAGGGGTAGGAAGAGAAAGGCAGCCTAGATTCTGCTCCTAAACTTGGTCAGATATTAGTCCTGCTATTTTTTCTTCCCCTATTCCTGCCTTTTCTCCTGTTCCCAGCCCTCCCACTGGTCAGCCCACCTACTTCAGTGCCTGGCTCCCATGCTTCCGACCCTGATGCCATTGCCAGTCTTGAATCCAGGTTCGATAAGAAAATAAACCTGGTAATGCATACTGTGTCTGGGTTAGGGGCATCCCTGAAGGTCCTAATGGACAAAGTGTTTCGAGAGAAAGTGACAAGTGACAGTGTTGTGCAAGTAGAGGAGGTGGCTACTCATCCCACCGGCTCTCCTAGACGAAGGTCCCTATCCCACTCCTCTAAACCTGGAAGAAGACATACTGGAAGCCCAAGGGAGGCTGGAGGGGTTTGCCCACTGGTAGTTGCCCCCACCCAGGTTTCGACACACGGCCATTGGAAAGGCGTCTTTCTGAGATGTGCACCATTTGTCGTCAGGTTCTGTAGATTGCGAGTGATAGGAGGTACTGCAAGGGCTTTTTCAGTTCATCTCGTCCATTGAGGAGGCATGGAGACGATGTTGGCTGCTTTTCTCCGCTGCCTGTTAAGCGGTATAAGGAGGTGACTCGCAGTCCACAGCTTTCCTGCAGCTACACTGCGGATCGCTATGCCTCCTCCTTGGCCTGGTGTCCTCCTTCCACTTGGGATAGTCCGGAGACATTCTCTCCTGAACAGCCATCTGTTGAGCGCCCTTACTTGGCTTCCAAGTGCCCAGAGGACCATCTCAGATGCTCAGTGTCCTTGTCTAAATGCCTGTCTCTAATTGAGTGCCTGACGCCAGCTCCCAAGCGCCCAGCGCCATCTACCAAGTGCCTGGCTCCAGCTCCTGAGTGCACGGCGCCGACTCTTCAGCACCTGTCTACAGCTCCTGAGTGCCAAGTATCCGCTTTGAATCAAGATGAGCCTTCATTGGCACCCATCAGGCAGCCTCCAAGACTGCTCATGATTTGTCCCCATCTCCGGTCTCTTCTGAAGAAGAAGAGGAGCTTTACCAAGTGCCTGCTCCTCCTTCAGCATATGCAGCTTTTCTTCGTTACCTGTTGATGAGCTTTCCTTCATTTTTTGCTCCAGCTGCCCTGGTCTCGCCTGCATCAGCTTTCCTGATGAGGAGCCTCCCAGATGATAGTTCTAGGCTCCCCAAGATTGTTCTTTCCTCATTGTCTAAGAAAGCGCTCAAAGAAATCGGAGACTGGCATTCTTACAAGAGGGAGCAAGGTAAGGTTTCTTTTGCCCTTCCTCCCTCACGCTTGATTTGTAGGAGATATCTTTCATACGCCACCAGGGAAGCTCCTTTGGGAGTTGCTGCCTCCTCCCAGGGGGAATTCTCTGGCCTCATCGACTCTTCCCATTGCTTGGCCTTCGTGTCAGCGAAAATAATGTTTTCATTGACAGAGCTGGACTAATTTGTAAAGAACCTCTTCAAGGTGTTTGAGGTCTTCAGTTTCCTAGGCTGGATGGTTGGAGCCCTTGCCAAAAAAATCAGACTACAAGGACTTGGATGAAAACTTCGCTTCAGATTGATTAGGAGTTCTGTTGTGTGCAGACAAGCCATTAAGGATGGCTCTTCTGAACTTGCATCCCTTTTCTCTTTGGGGGCTCTGAAGAAGAGAGAACTTTCGTACTCCTTTATCACCAAAGGAATCACACAGTCCTAGACATTGGCTCTCTTACTTTCACCTTTTAATCCTCTTCACCTTTTCCCTCAGACAATGGTGAGGAAAATTGCTACAGACCTACAGAAGAAATCCACTCAGGATCTCCTAGCACAGTCCTCCAAATGCCCCAAGGATTTGTCATCTTTTGTGCATAAGACGGTCTCTCCTCTCCAGCAGCATCCCTTTCGTGGAAGCAAACTCAGGTAGCAACCCAGAGCCCGCTCCAATGTCCTATTAGCTAGAGCTATCAAGAGGAGCTCTTCCTAGGCTTTGCCCAAGAAATGAAGAAGTCCTTCTTGTGCCGGTAGGAGCCAGACTTCTCCATTTTTGGGAGAAGTGGAGCCTCAGAGGGGCAGAACAGTGGATTGTCAAGGTTCTGAAGGAGGGCTACTCCATCCCCTTCATGGAGAGCTCTCCTTTAGTCACTTCTCCCATTGCGTTGACGGCCTCCTCAAGAGGCTTAGAGAAGCATTCAACCCTTTTGGAGGAGGTATCTTCCCTCCCTTTAAAGAGAGCCATAGGAGAAGTCAAGGACATCATCACAGAGGGCTTCTACAACCATCTGTTCATAGTCCCCAAATCATCGTGGGGTTGGAGACCAGTCCTCGATATAAGTGCCCTCAATCTCTTTGTAAGGAAGACAGAGTTCATGATGGAGATGAATCAGTAAGTCCTGTCATCCATTCACCAGGGCGATTGGATGATAACATTGGATTTGCAGGTCACTTACTTCCATATCCCCATCCATCCGGACTCCAGGAAGTATCTCAGGTTCGTCTTCCAGGGCAAAGTTGTTCAGTTTCGGGCTCTTTGCTTCAGCCTCTCTATGGCACCTTGGGTTTACTCGAGTCCTCGCCCCTCTTGCAAAATGGCAACATTTAATCGGCATAAACACCAGCGTTTACCTGGGTGTCTGGCTTCTTCGATCCCCTTTGAAGGAGAAATGCATGAAGGACTTGCAGACTATTCTTTGTCTTACTCAGGAACTAGGCATACTCATAAACAGTCAGAAGCCCCAGTTGGCTCTGCTGCAAGAGATCCTCTATTTGGGAATGATTCTCAATTCTTGGACTTTTCGGGCTTCTCATTCCCCCAAGAGAATCGCCAACTGCCTTCAGATGATCCGCAGTTTTCTAGCCCTCTCATCTTGCTCAGCCCATCAATGGATGAGCCTACTGGGGACACTGGCATCCATCGAGACGTTCATCAAGTGGGCAGACTCCTTGTGAGAGTCCTCCAAGTCTACCTCAAAGCCAACTGGGACAGGAAAACCCAACCAGACTCTGTTGTGTGTCCCATCACCCAGGAAATCAAGTTGGACCTCCAATGGTGGCTGTCCGAAGGAAGACTGTCGGGGGTGGGGGGGGAGTCTCTCATCTTCTGAGCTCCAGCCCAGACTTTTACTCAGATGCCACAGATCTAGGTTGGGGAACCCTTCTGGGAAGCCAGGAAGTTTCCGGGTTTTGGTCCCTAGAAGACCGGAACCTTCACATCAATGTCATAGAGTTAAAGGCAGTTCATCTAGGTCTTCAGTGCTTCTCGACCATGACCTACAACAAGACAGTGGTAATCTTTGTGGAAATACCACCGCATTGACGTACATTTGAAAGCAAGGAGGCACTCATTCCTTTTCTCTCTCCTAGGCAGCAAAGGATCTTCTATGAGGAAGACCAAAATCAAATGATGCTGGTCACCCCATTTATTCAGGGGAAACTAAACATTCTGGCAGATGAACTGAGCCTTCGGAAGCAGGTCCTTCCCACCCAGTGGACCTTGGATCGCCATTCATCAAAATTGGTCCAACCTGGATCTCTACACCTTTCTGCCCTTCACTGTGGTAAGGGAAATGCTGAACAAGCTTGTCTCGCACCACAACATCTCAGTGACCCTCATAGCCCCGTTCTGGGCCCTGAAAGGGTGGTTTCTGAACCTTCTACAGCTATTGGTGGACTTCCCGAGGCTCCTTCCCCAAAAACTGGCTACTCAAACAGCCTCACTTCAAGAGATACCACTAAAGGTTGTCCGCTCTTGCCCTGGCAAGCCTCAGACTGTCAGGAAGCTCGTCAGAGCAAAAGGATTTTCAAGAGTAGCTGCGATTTTCTCTTTTATCTGAGGACTTTTAGAGGCCTATCCTCTTCCGCTGTTAAGGGGTATCGAGCCATGTGCACCTCTGTGTTTAAGCATAGAGGTCTGGACCTGTCATCAAACTCAGATCTTAATGACCTCATCAAATCATTCAATGCTTCTAAGTAGAAGAAGGCCAATTTGGTTTCTTTGAACCTAGACGTGGTGCTGAAGTGGCTCACAGGCCCGTCTTTCGAACCCCTTCATTTTGCTTCTCTAAGGGACCTCACTCAGAAGACTCTCTTCTTTGTGGCTGCAGGCCATTGATAAGAGGGTAGGATTCTCCCAAGGAGACATATGTGCTCCTTTACCCTAGGTTTCCTGGCCAAGAATGAGGACCTGTCCAAGCCCTGGCCTCGTTCCTTCCACATCAAGGGTGTATTGGAAATCCTTGGCCTGGGGGAAGAAGAAAGGGTTCTTTGCCCCGTTAGAGCCCTAAGGTATTACCTGCACAGGACCAAGAAGATCAGAGAGCCATACAGCAACCTCTGGTGTTCTGTCAAGAATCCTTCCCGCTCTCTTTTCAAGAATGCATTGTCGTTCTTCCTGAGGGATCTGATTTCCAAGGCACATTCTTGGATTCAAGAGGACATTTTGCCTTCTTTCAAAGTGAAAGCACGTGAAGTCTGACCAGTTGCTACCTCTCTCGCTTTCAAGCATAATATGACCCTTTCTTCCATTCAACAGTCGACCTTTTGGAAGTGCAAATCAATCTTCGCGTCCCACTATTTAAAAGAAGTCGAAACATTGTTTGAGAATTGCAGTATCCTGAGGCCATTATCAGTGGCTGGCATGGTACTGAGGGAAGAAGCATAGGGAGCACTCTTTCTCTTCACCTTGACCTAGGGTGTCGCTTTATGGGGAGCCTGGGGTACTTTGTACCTGGAGTACCCATCATTCTTAGTGGATGGGTTGTGGTTTTTTGTCAGCATAGGTGTCAGTGTTGTCTGGTTGTTTGTTATATTGGTACTGCACCTAGGGCAAGGGCACTTATGTATGTCTCAGATTATATTTAAAGGACCTTGGCCATCTCCTACTGCATCATCAGTAGAGAGCCAGCGGAGGGGAGGAGTTGAGCAGTGTGACTAATCTCTGGCGATTTCCTTTCGTTCAGAGAGGGATTTGTCCTCGGGAGGACACTCCTACTTGGGGGAAGGGAGATGGCCTCACCTAACCCGACTTGTCTTGCAGGTGTTGTGGAGCCCAAGGGGCTTAGGGAGTTATGGCCATCCCTAGGTCTCCCGGGGGAGCCGAGTGTTGAGGGATTGATCTCCCACTTGAAGGCCTCCAAAGGCCCTCCAGTAACCACTTCCACCGTAACTGTCACTACATCCACAGTTACGGTGTTTGCTGGTTCAAGGGCCACCTCTGCATTGCTGATAACACAGCACATGCCTCCGGTAATGGCCCACAGGTGTTACCCCTCTGCATCTTCATCCCTTGGTAATATCCTCCACCACACCCTGCCATGACAGGAAGAAGTTGAAGAAGAGGAATCAGAAGTCATTGTCAATTCCTCGTCATCATCTTCATCGTCTGCTGTCATCTCCTCCCCTTCTACTTCCAAAGCTAGTAAGGGAAGGAAGAAGAAGGCTGCCTCTCCCAGCCGTAAGAAGTCCCGTAGGGCTTATGACGGCCAGCCTTGCTCCACGGAGAAAGCTATGGGGTCTCTTTCCAGTGGTACTCTCAATACTGCAGCTCCCGTTGCCAACGGCATGGGAGCAACTGCTGCCTGGGGTTTCATGGACCTCCAGCTCACCGGTACTGGTCCCAAAAAGTCATCTTCCCAGGCCTGTAAGGGTCCCTGGTCTATGGACCCGGGCCTGGCTGCCACCAAGGCCCAGCAAGAGATAGTGAGTAGAGAGTGGGCAGGTGCTCACTCACCCCCTTCCCGTTCTCCGAAGAGAGGGTGCAGGGGCCTTGGAATGGTGACGCCGGCCTACCGGCCTGCTCACCTGGGAAAGGCAGGAGGAGGTCCCTCATCCAGTCTTCGTCTACTATCATAGAGGCTCCAGCTTCTAAGAAGACTGTAGCACGTCTCCGGGACAGCCCCGCTCACGTTCACATGAATGGGACTGCTCTCCCTGACCCGCACAGCCCTTGTCACCACGGGTTGACAACTGCCCACAGCCTTACTCACCTGCTGGGGTTTCAGCCTCTGGCAGGTCCGGTGTGAGTGCTAGGGATCTCTCACCTTTCCCCTCCACCTCCTCAGGGTTTTCCAGGAAATGGACAGGCCTAGGGTTCAGGATCTGGACCGTTCATGCTCCCATCCCAACCTGACCACAGAAGCATACATTCCATGCTCGGGCCTCGGACCGGACTGGTCATATACTTAAGTGGTGGAGAGATCACCAGGGGGCTATGGCCAGCATCCCTCTCCTGTAGAGGAAGTAACCTGGGAAGACCATGACCTGGAAGGGCTCAAAGTTCCTATGCCCCAGGACTCTGACACCCCTGAGTGGCAGAGGGGTTTTTCAGAGATTGTCCGTTCAACCCTTTAACGCCCTAAGGCCCTATTTACAAAAAAACTCTCCGTATGGGCGTTTGGTGAGTTAGCGCCCGAAGCAGAAAAAGTTTTTCAAAAATCACAGCACGCTTAGTTTTTAAGTTTAAGAGTTCATTTTTGGCTCATTTTTTTGTCATTGCCTGAAGTTTAGTATGCAACCATCAGAAATGAAAAAATATCATTATCATATATAAATATTGGAATATATGACAGCGAAAAAAAACTTGTATATAATTGTATACAAATCGCTGTAAGCAAAACGGTTAAAGCTAATGACTTAATTTTTTTAGTTGTATTGTACACTAAATTGCAATGATTTTGGTATATAACAAATTTTAAAACGATCAAAGCAACACAGAGAAAATATTATCACAAAATGATGCATGAATTGCAGTATCCGGCCGTAAAAATTTTTTTTCAAAATTCACCATAAATCGAAATATTGTGCTAGAGACTTCCCGTTTGTTGAAAAATGAAGCTAATTGATTGAATATTACTAGACTGTAAGTGTTTTAGCTTACAATTGCAGTTTTCGACCATTTAGTCGATGGGTTAAAGTTTTTGTCAGCAAAGTCGAATTTTTTCTATTTATTGTGATTTATATGAAAATATTTCAAAACTGATAAAAGCTACAACCATGAGTTATTTTTTGTTGTATTCTATATGAAATTGCGCACATTTTCATATATAAAACTTTATGTAACGACTAATATAAAACGGTGCAAATATTAGTGTGACAACGAGACAAAAGAATTTCTGAGATGTTCGAGCCGAAAGTTACGTGCAGACGTAAGGAAAATGTTTTTTTTAAATTCACCATAAATCGAAATATTGTGCTAGAGACTTCCAATTTATTGCAAAATGAAGGTAAACGATTGAATATTACTAGAATGTAAGAGTTTTAGCTTACAATTGCGTTTTACCATTTCGGGTCGAGTTAAAGTTGACTGAAGGTTGAAATTTTGGCAGTTATCGTGATTTATGTGAAAATATTTCAAAACTGATAAAAGCTACAACCATGAGCTATTTTCTGTTGTATTCTACATGAAACTGCACACATTTTCATATATAAAAGTTTATGTAACGACTAATGTAAAACGATGCAATCATTATGACAACATTCGAAAGAATTTCTGAGATGTCCACCGAGTGCCATGACGCAGACGTAAGGAAAAATTTTTTTCAGAAATTCACCATAAATCAAAATATTATGCTAGAGACTTCCAGTTTGTTGCAAAATGAAGGTACATGATTGAATATTACTAAGGGAAGAAGGTTACCTCTCCCAGAATGTAAGAGTTTTAGCTTATAATTGCGTTTTTACCATTTTCGGTCTTCCTCCAGTTAAAGTTGACTCTCGAAGGTTGAAATTTTGGCAGTTATCGTGATTTATATGAAAATATTTCAAAACTGATAAAAGCTACAACCATGAGTTATTTTCTGTTGTATTCTACATGAAATTGCTGGTCCCATTTCCATATATAAAACTTTATGTAACGACTAATATAAAACAGTGCAAACATTACGACAACCCAGAAAGAATTTAGGACGTAAGGAAAAAGTTTTTTCAAAAATTCACCATAAATCAAAATATTGTGCTAGAGACTTCCAATTGGTTGCAAAATGAAGGAAAATTATTGAATATTACTAGAATGTAAGAGTTTTAGCTTACAATTGCGTCTTTTTTTACCATTTCGTCGAAGTCAAAGTTGACTGAAGGTTGAAATTTTAGCAGTTATCGTGATTTATATGAAAATATTTCCAAACTGATAAAAGCTACAACCATGAGTTATTTTCTGTTGTATTGTACATGAAATTGCAGATTTTCATATATAAAACTTTATGTAACGGCTAATATAGAACAGTGCAAAAATTACGACAAAATGACGAAAGAATTTATGAAATTTTTCCCCGAGTTACCTCCTGGCGTAAGAAAAGTTTTTTTTAAAAAATTCACCATGAATCAAAATATTGTGTTAGAGACTTCCAATTTGTTGCAAAATGAAGGTACATGATTGAATATTACTAGAATGTAAGAGTTTTAGCTTACAATTGGTTTTTCGACTATTTCCTGTCGAGTCAAAGTTGACGGAAGGTTGAAATTTTTGTAGTCGACGTTTGTTACGCCCACTCGGCATTCAACAGACAATTTTAGTCGACATTTGCTACGTCCAACAGGCGTTTAAGGGTTAATATGGCAGTTTAATGATCTCAAGGAAGAGACCACGGCTTTCCCCATGGACTGATCTTCAGCCATTGAGTCTTTTTGGGGACCCTAGAATGAACCCAGAGTCTCAATGGGCTTGCCATGGTTGCAACTTACCGGGGGTTGGTTTGGACCAGGTGAATGCTCTTGTGTCTGGGTAGAACTCACTTAGGTCTAGTCAATCGTGCAAGACACTTCATCAGCCTCTCACTTGCCAGAGGAAATACTGCGGTCCCTGTGCTGACAAAACAGGTTGACCTGGACCTGGTTCGTCTGTGTCCGGGTCTGTCGCTGGACTGCCTCCTTGCGGAAGGAGTTTCCCTTTGCAGCAGGAGGCAGCAGCAATGGAATTGACTGCCTTGGCAGCATTTCAAAGTTTCCTGGATTGATCTCTGGTCCCTTGCAGTGGCCAAGATCACTTCTTCCTCTTTGGGATCTCATACATCCGAGGAGGAATCCACATTGAGGAGACTGATGTCTGGAGATAGGGCTATCACCTAGCCACCAGACAGCTAACCTGTGGGCAAACCTGGTGTTCAAGAAAAGAGACGCTGTGTTGTCTCTGGTCTCCAGGTTCGTTATTTCAGGGTCAGCATTGACACTCAGGAATGGACCATGACAGTACTGGGTTCCACTTCCCTTCTCCTTAGAGGAGGGGTGGAGGCCGCAGTGGACAGGCTAAGGATCGAAAACAATGACATGCTTGTTCACTAGGCAATGGCCAAGACCTCTGGGTCTTCGCTTGGCGCTGCAGCCCGACCTTCGGGTCAGGCTCGCCCTTCCTTTTCTGGTCCCAGGAAGTCCCAGGCTTTCTCGGGCCCCCTCAGGAACACCCAGTCTTCTGGCCCCTGCTAAGAAAGGTTTGCAGCCATGCCCTTTTCAGCCCCCTGCCCCGTCCTAAGAAAGGGGCAAGGGTAAGAAGAAGGAGAAGGATGCTAGGGGTGGCGTTCCTCCCGTTTGCTGCCATTGTTGTGAGGGTACCTGTCGAGCCATTGGGCAACATGGCAGCGATATGGAGCGGAGATCTGGGCAGTGGATGTTCTTTGGGTAGGGTATCTACTACCCTTCGAGTTCCCGCCACTCCTCACCAATGGTCCAGTCCACTTCCAGAGTTATGTTTCCGGCTCGCTGAAGGACCTCACCCTGTGGGAAGAGATGAAAGTGATGCTGAAGAAAGGCACTGTAGATGTCGTGACAGGTCGGTCTCCAGGGTTTTACAGCTGTCTTTTTCTCTTAGAGAAGACAATGGGTGTTTGGAGACTGGTCATAGATCACTTTTCCCTGAACCGGTTCACTGGCAGACAAGGCAGGTTGATAACCAGGTACAGTCCCTCTCTTCTTTTATTTTTTTCTCAGTTGCTGAGTGAACTGTGGCTCAAAAATTATAGCTGCTTTAAATGAATATTAGGTAAGAATAGAAATAACCAATTTTAATATGGAAATTTATATTTTTGAGACAATTTATTCCATTTATTATTAATATTGTATTTGGTGTATCAGCATTAGTGATATGGATGGTTTTACCATTTTTTCAGTCCAGTCAGTTTGTTCCTAAATGTCTGGGGTAAGTAATTTTACCAGAAAATTTTAACAATTGATAAACAAGTCGTGAAAATCAATTATTATTCGATATTTTTAATTTTATGAGTATTGTTTGTAAGTATAAATCCAGTTGAATAAAATTTCTGCTGCCTTGAAGTTATTTAACACGTTGACTGCTATGTGCTCCATATATGGTTCACAGGGGATGTGTACCCTATGTGGTACACATGCTAAGAATTATATATTTTTTTCAAGTATCCAAAATTTAATCAAAATGGGCTTTTTATACCAAAATATTATTGTAATATATTGGAAATTAATTAAATTAAACTAGAACATTAACTAAACACTTTATTTATTACTGTAAATAATCTTCATATGCTGGCAAAAGGGGCATATTTTTTTTTTTTAATTCTTTCTTTCTTTCAGTAAAAAAAATAGAAAACATTATCATTAGATCAACAAAAATGCTATCCTTTTAACCGTAGATTATATTTATATAAATTCAGTAGAAAAATAAATCAGTTTGGTAAACATTTTACTTCTGAAAAAAATTAATAGTGTCCTTTTCTTGGTGAAAAAATATCCATTTATATTTTGTATGATGAAGGAAATCATGTAGTATTTAGAGTACAAGTATAAAATTAATATTCTTTCTGTTTTGCTTCTACATAAGAAAAACAAATTAACTTTTCATCATATTGGGACAATGGGTAATTTGTATATCAGTCTATATATGTATGTGTGTATGTAATGCATGTATTTATGTATGTATATATATATATGGATAGACACGTACAGAAAAATGGGCTACTGTATACAGATGGGCAGATACAGTACATGAATAAGAACTGCAGAAGACCTAAATAATTTACTTGTATATAAATACTTTTATTTATGCAAAATACAAATTCATATTGCCAAAAATACAGCCTGTATATGTTTCCTAATGTGTGTCTGTCTGTAACATGTATGTGCATCTTATATGTATTATATTCATGTTTATATATATTCCTATATGAACATGTGTGTGTACTACAAATTTCATGTACACATGAAAACATACAAAGGATATATATATATATATATATATATATATATATATATATATATATATATATATATATATATATATATATATATATATATATATATATATATTTATATATATATGTGTGTGTGTGTGTGTGTGCGTGTGCATGTACATACATGTGCGTGTGTGTGCATGTGTGTCTGCAAAACACCAAATGACTAATAAATCTTTTATAAAATAACAATAATTGAAATTCTACACATTTTTCAGTTGACCACGTGGTACATATCGCTTATAGTAACGTGTGCAATCATTCAGGCGATGTGTGCCTTTTAGAGTCACACTGAGTATTCTGGTACACGTTGCATACGGTAATTCCCTAGATCAGTCTGAGCGATATGCACCATAACTGAACATCCACAGTGTGACCATATTTGGCACACAACGCCAGCAGAACTGTCTCTAATAGTTTTGGGCGACATGAGCCATATATGACCACATCTATTATGTCCATATTAGGTACACAACGCCTGTAATTAAGACTTTTGTTATGTCAGGCGAAGTGTACCACATAAAGTCACGCTTTTTACACTGGCTGAGGACTTAGGGATACACCATAACAACTCTCACGTCAATAGCTAGCTGGTTACTGATTTTATGAGGGTTTAAAGATGCCCCATTGGGCGTTTCACAGCATTGCCAATCGCAGTCAACGTGTTAATAGATTCATGTTTTATGGTTTAGGTGTAGTGTTTGAATTTATAGTATTTTGCAATCCCATTGTAAAGTATACTTTAATTTTTCAGGTAAATTCAGTGGTTTATATCAATAAGAAGGTCGAGTTCTGTGGTGGAATAGTCAGATGCCAGGTTTATGAAATGTGGGCACTTGGGGAAAAAGTTGCCTGTGGTGTTGTTACTGATGATACTAAAGTAAGTATTAAAACTATATATGTACAGTATGTACTTTATAGGCTAGAGGTTTTCTGTATCATCATATGTTTCATTTCTCAGCAAATTAATGTCGGGTATTTTCAGGACTAGTTCATCATTCATTTTTGGCAACTCAATTAACAGCCAGTATTTCTTAATTCTGTATACAGTATTCTGTTTAAGGTTAGTGTTGTCATTGCCCTTGTCACAAATATAATTGTAATGACCACATTAGAGTACTTTCCAAGATTTAAGAAAGCGTGGGACTTTCTCAGTTAACCCATTAAATTTTATGGTCCATAGAGGCTTCTGGAAACCTAACCTATAGCATTATTCAGCACGGAAGAGTCCTGTGAGCTGGACTTTACTTCTGAAAATTTCTTCCTTAAAAATGCCCCCTGATCCCAAACCCTTGATGAGGTGGGGGGCTTAGGGATCCATTGCAGAGGGACTATGCTTATTTATGCCTATTGTCTCTGCTCTGGATTCAGCCAAACACTGGGACCTTTAATTCCTATACTCCTCTTCCCATTAATTTTCCCCTTTCCTTCTTCCTCTTTTGTTGACGACCTTTTCATGGCATTGAATTATGGACACAACTGCTCTTGTAACTTTGAAGGAGGGTGGAGGTGGATGGCATGCCGCTCCCCCCGTAGAACTAGAGGGTATGGTGTATATCCAGGTGAGGATCCCAGGGCAGTTACCATTGTGGGAAACAGCATTGCTCCTCCCCTAGTTGGGCCTCCTTGGTGAGAGGGACCTCATCCTGGATGAAATTTATAACATTCATTATAAGGCAAACACATCTAATTCCCAGATTTTTTGGGCTTCTCTAACCTAGTTAGTTCAGAGACCACAAGCCAGACTACTTCCCCAGAAATCTCCTCATCCCTATCCTCATCTACCAGTTCACAAGTCATCTCGGCAAATGATGCCCCATGCTCCCTCTCCACCAGTTCATCTCTGATGGTCACTTTACAACCATATGAACCACAGCATTCTACCATAAAACAATGGAACACTACAGCATCTCTTCCTCCAAAAAACTGCCTTAAGGCTCCAACTCCATCCTCTTCTAACCACCTCAAAATGTCCTCCAGCACTCACCCTGCCCTTATGTCAACTCTCTTCAGTCCACAGAAGTGGGACAAGTACTTTGTTATCCCTCCAACTGCTCCTTATGTGAACAACACACTTCACTTTCAGAAGTGCCTGCAAAGACAGGTAGGCATGGTCAAATTCCTTATAAGACGTGATTGCTCACGTCTTGTCGTGGTGGACACTGAAGCTCAGGCTCGAGCAATGTCCTACCTCAAAGATTTGCAAGGTAATACCTTCCCTACCACTCCACATCCTCACCTTAACAGTGTCAGCTGGAGTGACTGCTCAACAAACCTTAAAGAACTTCTAAACGACTGCCATGAAGTTACACTCTTGGGGACAAGAGTAACAAGAAACATCCAAAAAAGTTGCAAAAATCACATTCAAGGGGCAAGACCTCCCACTAGACTATACATCAGAGGTCAACATTATAAGGTGCAAAATTATATCCCTCCCCCACGTCAATGTCAAAAGTGTTGGTGCTTCGGCCATCCAGCCAAATTTTGTAGATCACAAGCATGCTTTCCTGTGTGTAGCTCAACAGCCCATGATCAAGCCAATTGCCACTCACAAGAGTGCATTTGTCCTAATTGTGCTGGCAAGCACAACATTTTTTTACCGTGGTTGCCCGGTCTACAGATTTGAATCAGAAATGGTGTCCCTTCGCTTCAAGCATGGGCTGACCCTGAAAGAAGCTAGGCAGGAAGCTCGACACCTTGTCTTCTCCACGGTTACCCTGGCCCATATTGTGACAATAGCAAAACAAATAAACAAAACCAACATCCAAAATCATGCCACAATCAATCCCTCCCCCCCATCTCCTATGCTTTATTTTCCCAATCCACCAACACCTCTAATACTTCCTTACCTTCATCCCTTTCCTTGCCTAATCTGCTGGATTCCTCTAAAGTGCCATCACCCACCACCTTGTCTCCTCCTCTTATTTCATGTGTATCTCTATCAAACCCTTTTGAATCTCTATCAAACCCTTTTGAGGTATTAAACCCAGAAATGCTTACTTCCACATCCTCACTTTCCCATTCCTCACTCCCAAAGTCTCCTCCCCTTAGCACAACCCCCACACGAAGAAATAAACGATAATTTGGAACAACTCCAAAAACCAATAACAAATTCTCCCCTTCTAAGTATTCCCAGTCACCTCCTTTTTGTCCTCCACCCAAGAAAACTCTTACAGCCAAGTCCCCTCCGAAACTATGAAGGACATTGAGGATTACATAAACCACTCCTCTATTATGATCCCAAACCCAATCTCATCCCCAACTCCTCACACACTAAATACACTACTGTCCATCATATCACTGCTCAGGTCCATAACCCTCCCACTACCCTTCCCTCAACTCCCCTGCCAACCTCTATAGAATCTCCAACCGCCTCACCTTCACTCCTACCTGTCTCCTCGCCCATCCAACTTCTCACCCAAACCTCTGAACAGAGGAGAAGTATCCTTGACCTTGCCTTACCACCAGGTTATACCTGCAAGTCTCTCTCTTCTGATCCTTCCTTACTTTTAGACTTACCTTCAGCAGATGACTTACCTGTTATCCCAGACACTTACCCGATCCTACCTCGTACTGAAGACACCCCATCCCAGTCTAACAACCCTACCTCAACCATACCAACTATAATTCCACACTGTATACCTCACTGCTTTTAATGTCTGTACTCCAGTGGAACATTCGAGGTTTCTGATTTTACAAACACGATCTCAGACAGCTCCTCTCGCAGTATGAACCTAAAGTAATTTGCCTTCAGGAAACTTTCCTTACCCAACCACCAAAATCTATTCCCAATTACCATTTCCTCTTTTCTCCTCACTCCATCTCTGCCTCTTCTATTTTAACTCATCACAAAATACCATGCTTACCAATAAACATTATAACAATCTTTCTTTGTACTATTACACGAGTTTTCTTACAACATTGGATTACCATAGTATCAGTCTACCTCTCCTCCTGCTACCCTATTGACTTCTACACTTCAAGACCTCCTTTCACAATTACTAACCCCTTTACTTGTGATAGGTGACTTCAGCTGCCGACATACATTATAGGGGGACTCAGTTACTAACTCCCAGGGATGCTCCCTTGAGCAGTTTTTAATAGCTAATAACCTTTCTATTTTAAACTTAGAACACCTGACATTCTTGTCTAGATCTAGCACTATGCTCTCTTGCACTCCAACTTGACTTTCATTGGTCAGTATTAGACCACTTCATAACTAGTGACCATTTCCCTACTCTTCTTTCACCTACTTCTTATGTCCCAACTTCTAATCCTCCATGCTGGCACTTCAATAAAGCTGATTTGCGCTCTTTTTCTACGCTCTCAGACATGTCTATACCTCCGTCATCCTTTTCATCAACCCTGGACATGCTTACATACTTCACCATCACTATTCTAGTGCTGCATTCGCAGCCATTCCAAGGACCACCAGACCCTTCACATCAAAATCTGTACCCTGGTGAAACAAAGACTGCACCAGAGGTCTGCGCAGAAAACGTGCTGCTTGGTGCAGCTTTAAACAAAAAAGAAACTCTCCCGGACACCTTACCGCCTTTATAATTTTTAAAAAAGCCACAGCTTCTTTGAAACGCACTATACATGCTTCAAGAATCACAAGTTGGAGAGGCTATGTGTCTCCATTAACTTCCTCCTCCCCTATTTCAGCTGTCTGGAGACGTATACACAAATGTCAGGAAAACACCCACCTCATAGAGCCCCGGTACTAAACGTAAATAATAATCTTATTGCTGACACAACAGAAATAGCCAATACACTGGGCCAATATTTTAGCCACATCAGTACAGAACATCTCCCCCACAATTTTCACAAACATAAAGCTTAAAACAGAAAGAACCCAATCAACTTTACATTATCCTCCACAGAATCATATAATGTTCCTTTTTCTATAACAGAACTTATCTTGACACTCAAATCTTGCCAGAACACATGTGGAGGACCTGATGGTATCCACAATCAAATGCTTTGACACCTTTCGGCAAATTCCATAACCTTTCTCCTATCATTATTGAATAGAATATGGACAAAAGGCGAATTTCCCCAGAAGTGGCATGAATCCCTCATCCTCCCTTTCCTAAAACCAAATAAATCAGGAAATGTACCTCAGGATTACCGACCAATTTCCCTAACCAGCTGCGTATGTAAATTACTAGAAAGAATAATAAATTTCCACCTCATGTGGCATTTAGAGTCAAAACAACTTCTTTCTTCATCCCAATTTGGCTACAGACAAGGCAGGAGTAGAGCTAACCCTCTTGCATACATGGAATCTTACATCCAATCCATACAGCCTTTGCTTCTAAGCAATCAGTCCTCGCAGTTTTCTTTGACTTAGAAAAAGCAAATGATACCACCAGGAAATACCACATCTTACTTCAACTACTACTACTTGATATAAAAGGTAATATGGGCGTTTTTATCCAATCGTTCCTTAACAACCGAACATTCCGTGTGCGCATAAACCCCTCCATATCTTTACCCTTCATTCAATATGAAGGAGTTCCCAAGGCAGTGTTCTTAGCACTACCCTTTTTCTTATAGCAATCAATGGTATTATAGCATCCCTGCCAGCAGGAGAGGTCCTTCCTTTATGTCGATGATCTTGCAGTTTATGCTGCCGGTTCTTCAATTCCTAAGCTCCACTCACTCATACAGTCAGCCGTTCTAGCTGCCTCTACATGGGCTACTAGACGTGGATTTCTCTTTTCCGCTAATAAAACATTTTCCATTCTTATCTCTTGCTCTCAAACAGTATCTCTGTCATTATTTTTGCTCTACAATTTGCCCATACAGTACTGTACTAGTGGTAAATTCCTTAGTTTAATTTTCAGTTCCCACCTTTCCTGGAAGGAACATATCCTATCAATTAAAAAACTGCTCTCCAATGCTTTGGCCTCTTCAAACTGTATCCCATGTTACTTGGGGTGCTGACTGCAAAATACTTCTGCACCTACATGAAGCCATGATTCTATCTGTTCTGGATTATGGATGCCATATGTACTCTTCAGCTTCCTCCTCCCTTCTCGGCCTTCTAGACCCGGCGCATCACTTAGGACTAAGATTGGCTCTTGGGACCTTCCTCTCATCACCAATAGAAACCCTCTATGCCAAATCAGGACTAACATCACTTACCCACTGATGTGCCCTCCTCTCTCTTAGGTATTATGCCAGATTTCACCAATTCTCAACCCTAAGCTAACTATATCTGAGCCTCTTCTTGCCAAATTTACTAACAATCCCAACCGACCCTGCCCTTTCTCTCTCCGTATGAAAACCCTTCTTTCTCACTCTTGATCACCACAGTTGGCAATCCTTCCATTCTATATTCACACTTTCCCACCTTGGCTAATTCCCATTCTTTCAGTCTGCCCATCTATACTACATAATTTTTCAAAACTTAAAACTCCCTCCCCTATCCTATGTTCTCATTTCTTAGAGCACATATCGATGCATGATGCTAGCACCCCAATCTACACAGATGCTCCAATTCCCCTAAAGGAACTGGGGCAGTGGTCCTCTTCCCCACCCAACTTTTCCAACTACTCTTGCCACTGGTGCCACCAGTGGCAAGCATACTTATGGCAGAATTATATGCTATTTTGTTTGCAACAAAACAGCTCCTAATCTGCCCTTCTCCATCTTTTGTTATTGTCACAGACTCAGTTAACTCTTTAACCTTTATACAATCTATTATCTGCACACATCCTGTAGTTCGTGAAATTCGAGATTGGCTCTTTCGCATTTCAGTGCGAAAAAAGCTAATCTGCTTCTACTGGACCCCAAGCCATGTGGGTATCCTAGGCAATGAGTGAGTGGACTCGTTGGCCCACCTGCAACTTTGTCGGGATGCCCACATTTCAAAACCATCCCATATTCAGACTATTTTCCAATTTTCCGTAACTACCTACTAAGTTGCTGGCAGTCTTTCTGGACTAGTATCTTGAATAACAAGCTCCACACAGTTAAACCTAGTGTACTACCATGGTTAAACCCATGTCACAGGAAAAGACAATGAGAAACAGCACTTGCCAGACTACGTATCGGTCATACAAATCTAACACACTCCCACTTGATGAACTGATCCCCTCCAACACTGTCCAACTTGTCACACCACTCTTTCAGTATCCCATATAATCCTTTCCTGCCCCCAACACACAATCTGCAAGGAACAGAGCATTTCCCAGCCTAACCTCTCTTCCCCGTCCACCTCGCCTTCAAGATATTCTCACCGAAGCAGAACACTTCTCCATAGAAAGTGTAATCTACTTCCTCCAACAAAGAAACATTCTTCATCAGATATGAATCAAAACATTGACCATACTTTATCTATAAATAGCATAACATATGGTCTACATGACCTGGTGCTTGATTGATATTAATTCAATTCAACTCAATTCCTTTAAAATGGTCATGCAGAAAAACCTCTCATCAAATCATGCCATTATGGTAACTGAAACTGAAACAGGTCTGTATACTCTTTCTGTAGTTGTGAAACAAACTCAGTTGTTTATGTGTTCTGAGGATGTATGGTAACCTTAAAACTGAGAAAACCTGTGATTTACAGTAAAACTGACAGGGACAGGATGATTTCTTTGTTTCTTGACTTACAGTTCATTTTGAAAATTTAACAGGAAATATTCAATGTCCTAAGTTTACACATTTATACTGTAAAAATTTTATATCATGTGGTGTTAAGTGCTTGCCAAACACAAAAAACAAGGACATGTGTTTTATAAGGTAATAGGTGAAAATGGTTACTTTATAAAAATTTGAACGGTAATTGATTGGAAAAACTGTCAGATACTGATACTGAATTTGTAAATTATGTTAGTGACCTGTCGAGAGTCAGATAATTCTTGGAAATAAATGGCAACCCAGTTGAAATGTACATTCCAGTTTAGATGATCCAATATCCAAGAGCAAAGTGATTGATGACACAGTATTAGACAAATCAAGGCAATCAAGAGAGGCCCTAATGATATGCCTCTGGGAAGTTTTAAACTATTGAATACAGTGTGGATTATATTCATAACATTTCTTTTGAATGCTTTTTTTTAACCTGTCTCACTTGTGGAGCAAGGCCAAGTCATTCCCTGTTTGCAGTGGCAGAAATCCCAAAAATGCAGGGAGCTATTGTGGGATACAAATATTATGGTAGTGTTACCCAGGCTGTATGAACATATACAGTAGATGGATCTAAATCAGGTCATTATTAGCTTTTCTTATTTACTCTATATTTAAACATGTTTCATGTGACTTCCTTCACTTCAACCAGCAGTAAACACACAGTATGGAAAGCAGGTATTTGAAAGAAATATTGTCAATCCTCATCATGAAGAGCATGCAAATGATACCTACAGAAGTATTTTTTTTAGCTCAAGCTGATGATTGAGTCTTGCTGCAAAATATTAGAAAAATAATGAAGTTATTATGGGTTATGAATTTATTTTCAGGACAGTCAAAACTGTTTGTTTTTATGAATTTTCTTATAACATTTATTCTTTATTACAGGTTGTATATCGATCATCAACAAGTATGGTGTATCTTTTTATTCAGATGAGCTCTGAAATGTGGGAGTTTGATATCTATGGAGATCTGTATTTTGAAAAAGCTGTCAATGGGTTCCTCTCAGATCTTTTTGCTAAGTGGAAGGTAACTATTTTGTGTGATGAAGTTTGATTTTTACTTTGCTGATATCAAAGAGTTGTCCCTTTTCAGGGGTGAGAATCAACATTAGCAAAAAAAAAAAAAAATTGATTGTTGTTATGTTACATGGTGAATATTATGTACAGGCGGTCCCGGTTTGTGACGGGGGTTCCGTTCTTTTGCCGTCGTAACCGAAAATCGTCGTAAGTCGAACAGAAAATCGTCAAAAATCATAAGAAAACCTTACTTTTAATGCTCTGGGTGCATTGAAAACGATGTAAACTGCATTATTATTGAGTTTTACATCAAAAGAACCTTCAAATTATGATTATTCTGCCATTTTGGGGCCATATTTCTTCCGTCGGAAAGGTGTAACCCGAACATTTGCCAGGAAATAATTTCTGATGAATATATTTGAAAAGCGTCGTAACCTCGAACAATGGCGGAACCGTCGTAAACAACTGCCTGTATTTGTTTTTGCTGAAAGTCTCATTCTTTACTGCCCTAAAGGTGGTTTGTTCCTACACAATACACAAACCCTCAGTCCTTTACATAAGGAATTACTTTTTGTGAAGCTGGAACGGCTGTTAAACTTTCAAACAAGGTGGTTAGGTGGTTAACTACCATCAGTTAGGTAGGAGCCCCGCCTGCCTGAATGTAAACATTCCAATTTGCTTTTGGCTGTTGTGCTATGCAGGTGTGTGTGCTTGCTCCCTGCCCTGATTGCTGTTTTGCTTTTTTCCTAGTGGGATCTTTGTTTTTCCTTTTGCTTTGCTTTGCTGTGTATTTGCTTGTGTGTATGCAAACCCACGAATTATCTCTGCCTGTAAGGAAGGCTGTCACCCAGCGTGTGTCCTGGTGTTGAGGGCAGGCATTGTTCCCACTTTCGTTCTTCCGTTGACATTGTCCCTCATGTCCTCTGCACCAGTTGCAGGGGGCATGACTGTAATCCTGAATCTGCATGTGGTGAGTTTGAGTCTTGGTCGCCTGTGCAGGGGCAAAGTTCTCAGGAAGGAAACAGTACAGGAGGAAAGCTGCAATGCGTTGTCAGAAGGTTATACGCCCCCGACTACGCCCTTGGTTGCTAACCCTTCTTCCTCATTTCTGCCTCCTGCAGAACTTCCCCGCTTGGCTGCCTCTCCTTCAGGAGTGATCTCTTCCTCTTCGTCCTCACTCGCTTTGTCATGTGAAGATCATCGGGGGGGTGGGGGAAATCGAGACGATCTCTCTCGGGGGTCTCCGCTCGCTCTAAGGGGAAATTTTTCCCTTGGAGTGAGAAGAATCTCGCTCCTCTCACCAAACTATGCTTTTTTTCCTCCATGATTGGCGGCCGAGTGCTTTGAAGCTGCCAAGCTCCAGGAAGCATTGATCTCCTTGGGGCTTTTGGGTGCTCCATCGGTGCAGGGTATCCTGACATACCTGAGGACATCACAGGTTCCGGTAGTCACCCATGTTACTGCTGCTGTCACCACGACTACGGTAACCATGACTGCGCTTGCTAAGGTCCCCAAAACAGTGTCGACGCACTTTCCAACTGTGACAACCCCAATACACGGTGTCCCTACCATCTCCTGCCTTCGCAGTTCTGGTGGCTCTTACTGTGCCTGCTGTTCCAGCTGTTCATGTTGCCCCAGCTGCTCCTGCAGTTCTGCCGCCCGGACCGCTCCGGCTGCTTCTATGGTTCCTGCCACTCCTCCTGGATGGGAGACCTGACCTCTATCCTGAAGAAGATGTCGAAGGAGAGGAGTCATAAGATGACATTGTCGTCTTCTTTTTCATCTTCATATTCGATTTTGTCATCTGCTGCCCCTCCTCTTCTTCTGAGGCTCGCCAGCCTCAGAAGAAGAAGCCTGTTTCCCCCCCCCCACAAGAAATCCCGCCATGGGACTTGTAGGTGGCTGCCTTCCTCCACAGGAGAAGCAGTGGGATCTCTCGTTGGCTGTCCCCAGCCCTTGGGCTCGGGAACCGTTTCGCACACCCCACCGGGCTCTCTTGTCTCGGGAGCCTTGAGTGCACAAACCCCCAAGGTCAGCACACTCGAAACCAGTTCAGAGAAGTCTGCTTCTAAGACTGGTACTGTGCTTGTCTCTTCCCGAGTTTCTTCATTCGAGATTCAGGACTGGTGGGTGCTCATCAGAGTTGAGTCACTCCGAGTGCTTGAGATTCCTCGGAATCTCAAGTACCCCAAAGCAATACTGGTGAATCCGCTCCCCGGTCTGGTTTAGGCACAGAGTGAGAGAAAGTGCCGAAACATGCATGTGTTTCAACACTTCTTACTAGTCCTGCTTCGGGTGCTCGGACAGGTTCCCAACCCAGTGCTTCAGACTTGAGGGTCCAAGCACTTGGAGATGCAGCAAGAAGGTCCCATGCTCAGTCTTCTTCTCGCCAGGAGGTTTTGGCCTCGAAGAAGACTGGAGCACATCAGGAAGACTGCGCAAGTTCGTATCGGGCATTGCTCGAGCACTCGACTCTGGCCAGCCCCCGCTCACTGGAGGAGAGTGCTTGGGTATGCTCACGTAAACCTCTCCACTCTCCTCAGGACAGCGCCTTGCTAAGACATAGGCGCTCTCCTAGACTCGTGCTGCCACCACCACCACGGGTTAGTGGCTGCCCACTGCCTGCCTCTCCCGCTGGCTCTTCCAGTAGGACAGGTAGGAGTGCTTGATCTCCCTCACCAGTCCCCTCACCCTCCTGAGGCTTCACCAGGAGGCATGAGTCAGGCAGGAGGGACTACGATGGGAACGCTCCTTCTTATTGGAGTCCTTCTACAAAGCCCTATGCCCTGGGTTCGGTTCTTGGACCAACTCTGTCATAAGCTCAGGTAGTTGAGGAGGGATCCCAAGGGTCTGCCGAGGTTCTCCCTCCTATGGGGAGAGTAGATCGGGAGGACCGCACCCTGGAAGGACTCGAGGGTCCTCTTCCCCAGGATACGGACACCCCCGAGATTCAGAGGTCATCTCTGATTTATCAGCACAATGATCTCGGGGTTGGGGCCATGGCCTCTTTTGTGGGTCGTCCTTCTTGCCTCGAATCTTTTTGGGGTCCAAAAAGGAACCAAAAGCTTCGGTGGGGCTGCCATGGTCTGCACTTGCTGAGGGGGTACTCAGTTAAGTGAATAACCTGGTCTCTGGCCAGGAGAATTCACTTCGATTGAACTGCTTGGAGAAGCTCCTCCCTCCTCTCCCTCGACAGAAGCGCTTCTACACACCCATGAAAGGGTCTTTGCTGACTAAACAGGTTGACCCGGATCCGGTTCGTCTAGGCCTGTGTCTCTCATTGCAGCAGCTTACTGTGGAAGGGGTCTCCCTCTTGCAGCAAGAGGCAGTGAACCTTGAGGCCACCACTACGGCGGCTCTCCAGGCAGTCTCCTGGATGGATCTGTGGTCGTTCACAGTATCCAAGGTTGCCTCCTCCTCGGGTCCGTTCATCCCTGGAGAGAACTTCGTGTTCGGGATACTGTGCCTGTCTGGAGGTAGGGCTGTCTCCTACCTGGCCCACCAGACAGCAAACCTGTGGGCAAACCTGGTGTTGAAGAGGATGGACACTGTGCTGAATTGGATCGCCAGGTCTGTGGTTCCCAAGTTGACATTGACCCTCAGGAGTGGACCATTGTTGGCCTCTGCCTCTCTCTTCCCCAGAGGTTTGGTAGACACTGTGGTGGACAAGAGATGTGCCGAAGATAACGACTGCCTTGTCCACCAGACAGTGGCCAAGACCTCTGGGTCTTCGCATGCTGCTCCCCCTCAGTATGGGACCACCTTGACGTGGTGAGGGGCCGCTCTTGAACCCCAGGAATTTGTTCCTGGGTTTGAGTCCAAGAGTGTCATATATCATTAAACATTTGTCTGGATTAATTTTTGTGGAATTTTCCACTTTTGCTAAAATTTATAGGGCCTGATAAATAGGAAAAGATATCAGCTGCGATTGGGTTTATGTCCTAAGCTAAATAGTGGGAACTGTGGTAGGACCATCAACTGCCCAATAATGTTCAGACCTTAGAGTTATCAGATTTGTAGCACAAAGGCAGAACTATTCTCTAGGGCTGGACCATGGATTCCAGGGGGGTTCTAGGGATAGGACTCCGGTCATTCTATCCGGTTTGCCCATAACATGATTAGGGTAGGGATGATTGTATTCTTGTACTACTCTCAGTCCTAGGAAGCAGGTTTGGCTTACACTTGGGCCACTAATCATGTGCCATCCCGTATGGGGTAGGGTAGGGAGCGGACATTGGTGGGTTGGTTCTCACTGGTGCCATTGGTGGAAGAATAAAACCCCATGAAAAGCTGATGCTATCTTTTTAAGGCTTTCAGGTTAATTTTTTTTCTCCCTCAAATCTTTATGCCAAGTGAAAATAAAGATTCAAGTGCCCCTGGGCCCTTTGATGATAGTGACTCGGCACAGTTGACGACCATTGGAACCTCCTCTAACAACCTTTTTTTAGAAAAAACAAAATAGAATCTAAATGTAATCATACTGGAACCTTATGCTCCAGTGCACAACAGATCCAAAAGAAGTAAACATCGTGTTGACCCAACCTCGACTCATTTTGACTCCCTCTCTGGGAGTGAAAGTTGATCAAGGTTTCTAACCATGGAAACAGAACAAAAAATCTCAGCCTGAAAGTTGGAAAACTTCTTATTAAAAAGACACTCAATAACAGAATTGTCGTTTAGAAAAATAAAAATGAAGACGTGGCTTATAGAAGCCACAACAAAAAGCCAGTCTGAAGACTGTCTACCCATAAAAAGTATCAACAATGTGAATGTGAAAGTAAAGAAGCATGACACTATGAACAGCATTCAGGGTACTTTTGTACTTCTTGAAAATAATGACGAACCGGTTGATAAGAATTCTGTATGCTGTTGGACTCTCTTAAAATGAGATATACCAAAGTGTAAGATAGTGAGGTATATATAATATCAAGTAAATGGAATAATAAAGTATTATGAATTTCAAAAATAAAATTTGAGGGTCAAGATCTACCTCAAAAAATGAAAAATTTTGGGCCAAAATAGAGAACTGAGACCTTATGTTCCAAAGCCACTACAATGTCAAAATTGTAGTAAATATGGACACAAAGAAAAACTGTCAAAATGGACATATATGTGCTTATTGTGGATCTGACGAACCTGCCACACAATGGAAATGTAGTGAGCCAAAATGTGTAAACTTTGGAGAAGATCATCACGCAAGGTCCAAAGAATGTATGTACTATATATACAATACAGAATTGAAAATGTTGCAAAAACGAACAGGGATGTCTATAAAAGAGGCTATGTTGGAATCAAAAGTGAGAGGGATTCAAGATCCATCTAAGAAACATAAATATTCTTCAATAACAGGAACCAATAATGAAACAAAAATACATAGAAATAGAAGTAACGAAGCACAGAAAAGTAAATCGCAAGAAGAAATTAATGCCCAAGGAAAAAAACTAAAATGTTAAAAAATAAAGAAACAGGTACAAATGATATGGATAACATTTTATCAAATTCATTTGAAAAATTAATGCAAATAGGAACACAGGAGGATGCTACTACGGAAGTAACAGATATTACTAGAATGTAAGGGGTTTAGCTTACAATTGCATTTTTCGACCATTTCGGTCGAGTCAAAGTTGACCAAAGGTTGAAATTTTGGCACTTATCGTGATTTATATGAAAATGTGTCAAAATTGATAAATGCTACAACCATGAGTTATTTTTGTTGTATTCTACATGAAATTGCTCACATTTTCATATATAAAACTTTATGTAACTGCTAATAGAAAACAGTGCAAAAATTTTGACAAAGTGACTAAAGAATTTCTGAGATTTTCAGCAGAGTTAGGGCGGACGTAAGGAAAAAGTTTTTTTCAAAAATTCACCATAAATCGAAATATTGTGCTAGGGACTTCTCATTTGTTGCAAAATGAAGGTAAATGATTGAATATTACTTGAATGTAAGAGTTTTAGCTTACAAATGCATTTTTTGACCATTTCGGTCGAGTCAAAGTTGACCGAAGGTTGAAATTTTGGCAGTTATCGTGATTTATATGAAAATATGTCAAAATTGATAAATGCTACAACCATGAGTTATTTTTTGTTGTACTCTACATGAAATTTTGCACACATTTTCATAGATAAAACTTTATGTAAAGGCTAATATAAAACGGTGCAAAAATTACGACAAAGTGACTAAGAATTTCTGAGATTTTCAGCAGAGTTAGCTGACGGTTTCTTTTGGATAAGAAAGAAATTCGCGCATGCGCAGCTGGGTCATGCTTGTAAACAAAACAACAGCATGATCCGTGAATTCCCAGCATCCCTCAAGGCTCGTGATTTAAAATTTTTCGCAAACGAGGCCTATAAGTATTTTTCCGCGAATATTTAAAAACGTCCAGTTGGCGTTTAAGGATTAACCAGCAGTCAAAAATTTTGAAATTCGCAGGTTTTGCTATTTTGCTTGGCTAGGTGACTAACTCTGCCCACTTTCTGGGTAAGAGAGGAACAACTAGCAAAAGTATTTAATTTGTTTGTGCCATAATGTCCATGTGAGGGGAGGAGGGAGGGCTCCAATTATGTGATTACTTGGTAATTATATATAAAACTTTATCATAAAAATGTCATTGTAGGTAACAATGAGATTCTGATAGTCAAGGTGACATCTTGACACATTACATTAAAAAAACATTTTATTGCCTTGTATTGGGCAGTAACAACCTTTATGAAATCCCTGTATGAAGCACAGTAGCTAGGTATTGGTTCAAAATATTAATGAGAATTGCCTTTACTCTTTCTTTCAGAGAGAAGGCAGCAACCATGATGTGACTATAGTATTGTTTTCTCGAACATTTTACAAGGCAAACAGCATAGAGGAATTTCCTGCATATATGAGAGAATGCATTCAAGAAGACTACAGGGGCAGATTTTATGAAGATTTTTATAGGTAAGAAGGTTTATTATGCTTCAGTATCATTACTGTATATAGCTAGAGCTTAAATCTAACTTTGTATTGTCAGCAGTATCAGAAAAAATATTGTAGAACAAAACTTTTCAGAACATCACTGAAAATTGAAAAATGTATTTTTGAGGCGAAGCTTACCCTCTATCATTAGCTTTATCTGTGGCTACTTGGCATGGGTTCGACAAGTGTTAAAATTGAAACAATCATTAACAAACGCTTCCGATAGTTACTCCCCCCAATTGTATGGTGGGAGGTCAGACAACAGTTGTTATGGTTGTTCATTCTACTGCTGTCAGTCAACATGGCCAGTAGCGTAGACAAGTACTCTAAAAATTTTTTTGTTTTCCGAGTTAACGATTGGATCGTGTGGTTTTCGGTCTGTATTTGGCAATATGGATTCTTCTTCTCTATCTTCTCTGTCAAAATCTATTAGATTTTGTAGGGTAAGTTGCTAGACCAGATTGAGTGATTGACATGAATATTGTGCAGTTGACGTACATACACACCAACTTGCATGGATCATCGGGTGGTGATTGACGATTCTGACAACTTTTGTGATCATTGCAGGATTGGTCTTTGGGAGAGAGAGAGAATAATTGCCGAATTAGAAGAGAAAGATAGACTTAGGACCTGAGTATAAGATCATTCTTGAATCTAGGTTTTCTTTAGAATCATTACTTGATCAAGAAGACAGAGATAAGTCTAGTTTTTTCTTTAGTAAATATAGATCCTTCTACATCCAATATCAGCTACAGGGTAGTAGGCTAGATTTTTACAATTTGTTTGATCTGGTTAAATCAAGTTTTGTATTGTATCGGAGTCGTTTACATTGTATGTGTCTAGTGCATTGGCAGAGGCAGCATCCCCCCGTTCCTTGGCCACTCGGCAGACTCAGCCTTGTCCTGTCCCCCCGGCATCCCTGCCGACAGGCGTGGTACTCTTGGGTGTTTCCAGACAAGGACTAACATCCCAGGATGTTCTAAGACTATGCCCTCTGTCTCCTGCCTTTGTGTTTGGTCCTCCATGGACAAGGTTAGATTGTTGTCTCATAGGACAATTATTATAGGTCTAGATCTTGTGTTTGACTCATTGTCCCACAGTTATTCTAGTGATTCGGCCGAGCCAGGTAACCGATCGCGTTTCATAGTGAACGATGCTGGTGCAGCTGCCAATCGCATTCCTTAGTGAACGTTGCTGCTGTGCTTGCAGCTGCCTCAAGGAGTCCGGAGTCCTTAGTTTGGCATTCAGTAAATGTTCGCGCCATGACTCTCTCTGGTTGACGACAGTCCAAGTTTTGATTTCATCAAGGCCTCAGTTATGTCCACTTCTGAGGCCTTGAGAAAGACCTTTCATAGTTCAAGTAGCCTATTTTCCAGAGTGTATTACAAGAATTTTAGCACTGAGTCTTACAAGGAGAGGAAAGATGTCCAGTTCTTTTCATTGGAGCATTCTAATACTGCCTGCTTTCTAAGAGCTTCCAGGTTGGGGTGTGATCATTTGCTTCTCCCTTCCTTTAGGCTATCAGATTTTGTATATGGGAGGCTTGACCATTGCAAAGGCTTTTCCTAAGAAGAAGTTCTCTAAAGAATCCTCTTTTGTTCCTCTTCCCTCTTGTTAGGAAGTCTCTAGTGTATCGGCAGGTGAGTTTCTCCCCTTTTCTCCTGATTCAGCAGTGGATGGTGCTTTTCTGTCCATGTTTTTCCCGACTAAAGGTGCTGTTGCATCAGGCAGGCTGCATTTCTCTATTCCTTAGGTTGTGAATATGTATAGAGCTTGACTTACGCTATCAAAGCTATGTTTTCAGTGAAATTGTGCTGTACACAGCTGAAGAATGTTTGAAGGAGTTTGGTGAACTTCTTCCTCCTTTGGCCAGGGATCCTTTTGTTAAGGCCTTAGTGTTCATTTATTTATTTGCTTCCCTAGATGGGGCAGTTCTTTTTGTGATAGGGGAGCAGTCCCATATAATGGGCAACCTTTAAGTTTGCAGAAGAGAGCAGCTTGCTCTCTGCTGGTTCCTTCAGTCTCCCTAGTGAGTTCCTCGCTGGGTGAGCGGGTTCCGTTCTCAGCTACCACTCTGTTGGTCGCGAGTTCGAATCTCCAACCGGCCAGTGAAGAACAAGAGGAATTTGTTTCTGGTGATAGAAATTCATTTCTCGCTATAATGTGGTTCGGATTCCACAATAAGCTGTAGGTCCCGTTGGTAGGTAACCAGTTGGTTCTTAACCACGTAAAAATAAATCTAATCCTTCAGGCCAGCCCTAGGAGAGCTGTTAATCAGCTCAGTGGTCTGGTTAAACTAAGATATACTTAACTTTCCCTCCCTAGTGAACGGTTTTTATTTCCATTGCATCCTTTTGGGGAAGTTATAGACGAGAAACTGTCAACATCTGTAGCCTCTAAAGGGAAGTCTCCTGCGCCTTCCTTTTCTTATTTTAGACGTTCTTTGGGCTATGCTACCTCCTTTACTAGGTTATCCATTCCAATTGCAGGAAGGAATTAGTATCCTTTCACTATGTTCCAGATCCCAATCTGCAAAGGGGTGGAAGTTTATCTCCTCCTCATATAGCAAGACTCATAAGTCTGATAAAGAAGAGCTCCTTGAACCCTCAGGTATCTTGGGGGAGCAGTTTGGGCTCTTCTGACTAGTGTGGGAACGATTAGGGGTAGACGCTTGGTAGCAAAAGAAGTACTTTTAGAAGACTATTGCATTCCTTTCAGATTTCGCTTCTATCAACCAGCCCATAGCCTTTCGGACTTACAGAGGCAACTTAGAGAGGAGAAGGGTCTTGAGTCAGGAAGCGTTTTCCTAGTTCCAAAGGCAATGGGAGGATGGAGGCCTGTCTTAGATGTATCCAAGCTCTGCCTCTATGTCCATCTTTCCCCTGTTTTTTCCATGGAGTCAGCCTCCTTGGAGAAGGCCATGGATGTTTACGGTGGACATGAAAGGCATGTACTTTCATTTGCCTATTCACCAACATTCATGAAGTTCCTACGCTTTGCCTTTTGGGGAAAGACTTGACAATTTCAAGCTCTTTGTATCAAAGTTTCATACCTCAGGTTTTCACCAGGGTCTTATCCCCTTTGCAAATGGCTTCACTTACTAGGACTGAAGATACTTTTGTACTTATATTGATTATCATTTGAAGTCCAGCGAGGATTGCCTGAGGGCAAGAGAGCTAGTTCTGGCCATCGCAAAAAGCCTTAGGGTTACTTACAGTGAAGCAAAGTCTTCTCTGGAACCATCTCAAAGAGTGACCTACCTGGGCATGGTGGTAGATTCTGTTCTTTCTAGGTCTTTTTCCAACACGGGCTCAAGTAGTCAGTCTCTTATCAATCACAAGCTAATATCCTCCTCAGAAGCATGCCAGCCAAATGCTGGCTGTCTCTGTTAGGTCACATGTCTCCCCTGGAAAGTTAGTCCCAGGTGCTCGACTACGGATGAGACCATTTCAGTTTCTCTTGAGGATTCACTGGCACAAAGTCACAACCAATCTGCATGTTAGTTCCTTGGATCTATTTCCTTACCTTTGTTGGTGGATGTCCGAAGAACTTCCACATGCAGGGAAATCTCTAGCGTCTCTGAGCCCAGACCTCTCGCTGTATTCAGATGCTTCGGACAAGGGCTGGGGGATTGTTATGGGAAATCAGGTAGCTTCTAAAGTGTGTTCACCAGTCGAAGTAAATCTACACATAACTGCAAGGATTTGTGGGCTATCCAGAAGGGGCTGCAGAGCTGGAATGTGCAGTGACCAACAAAGTAGTTTGTCTTCTGGGACAACGCATTGTCTCTGGTGTACCTAAGCAGCAAAGGGGCGCAAAGTCAGAACCTTAGTAGCCAGCCATCACCATGGATTTACTCCTCTGGAAGGAGGAGAGGAACATTATCCTAATGCCCTAGTTTGTACCTGGTCAGTTGTATGTTCTGACGGACATGCTAGGTTGTCCTATTGCCCCAGTTTGTACCCTGTCAATTGTGTGTTCTGGCGGACATTCTAGGTTGTCCGGGACAGGTTGTCCTAATGCCCCAGTTTGTACCCTGTCAATTGTATGTTCTGGCGGACATGCTAGGTCGTCCGGGACAGGTACTCTCCCATGAATGGAAGTTAGACCTGAAAGTGTGCGAGGCATTTGGAGGGCGTTTGGCCAAACTCCCATTGATATCTTCGCAATGAAGATGAATGATAGTCTCCTATTATATGTCTCACCAGTTCCAAACCCTCTAGCCTGGGCAGTAGACGATATGGCTTTAGACTGGGCAAACCTATTCGTATATGCATTCCCTCTGTTTCCACTGTTGAAGGAAGTACTCAAGAAATTGAGGGAATTCCATGATTTGATTCACGCATTGGTGGCCAAGGAGGCATTGGATCACAGACCTTCTAGTATGTAAATAGAAATTCCTTTTTGGACAAATCTACTTCGACAGTCAGAGAGAGGAAGGCTGCACGGAAATATCGGCATGCTTCGTCTAACCACTTGGAAACTCAACGAGCTCCTCAGAGCTAGAGGTTTTTCAGTTTGTCTAGGGACTCTATCCTCACTGCAAGGAGAAAGTCCACCAATACATTATATCAGAAACAGTGGGAGCTTTATAGTTCATGTTGCCTCCATCAAAGGTTATAATCCATGCTGGCTTCTGTTTGAAGGCATACTGGATTGGATATTTCAAGGATGTTTGACATATGTGAAGCTGTTCGCTCATTTCTACTGGAAATGCCAAAGGTTTAAAAAAAATTAAAAACTTTATGGAACTTAGATATGGTCTTATGACATGAGGCCCTTCTTTTCAGCCCCTGAGAGAGGCTCTCTCAAGGCTTTTTCTTTGAAGCCCTCTTTCTGGTGGCCTTGGCTTCAGCCAAAAGAATAAGTGATTTACAAGCATTCTCATCATTAGTATAGTTTGCACATACCGGAACAGAATTATCCTTTTGGCTTCCTTTCGCGCCAAAAGTGATGTTAAGGTCGAAGTCCTTCCCAATGTTTTCTGTATCCCTTCACTAGAAACTCTTAACTCCTGAGGAAGGAGAGCTGTTTTTATGCCCTGTTAAGGCTCTGAAGTATTTTATGTCCCATCTTTAATCTTTAAGGAGGCAATGTTAGAACCTATTTTGCTTGGTCAGGTAGCTTGAGGTTCCTTTGTCTAAGAATGCCATGGCTTTCTTGATTGTCCTTAATTCTGGAGGCACATCATGCAGTCTCTCCAGAGTTTTGTCCCTTTTTGAAGGAGAAACCACACAGTGTCAAAGCAATGACCACACCTATTAGTTTTCACCAACACCTCCCTTTAGACCGTCTAGTCTTGGCAGCACAAGGGAAGTGTATTTCTGTACAGTATTCATTTCCAATTACTGTACTTGAGGGACATAGAAATCCAGTATAAAGACAGCCATACACCAGCACCTCTGGTTTCAGCAAGGGAGATTATCTTTTAGTCTTCCCTTTGTGTTATGAACAGGTAAAAGTTCTCTCACTAATGATCTCCTCCCTAGGTAAAGGGGAACCGTATATGTTTGAGTTCGTACATGGTATTTGACTCCACTTTATTTATTTAGGTTACTTTGTATACTGTAATTGTCCTCGCCTTGTTTGTCTTGGATGAGGGCAAACAAGGTCTCGCTCTCTCCTTTTTTTTTTTTTGAGTAAATTATCTTATTGTATGTTGCAGAACCATTGCTCCTTTTTGGAGAAAGCCACCCTGAACTGATTAAACACCACTTTCTTCCAAGTTGGTCTTATTGTTTTTGGGTGTGAGGTGCCACAGTAACTTGATTAGGTATGTGGTAACTCTTGAGGGACCTTGATTTAGTTTTGGTTTTAGCTCCCACATCAACTCTGCAGGCCTGAGGCACAAGGCCCAATAAATTGCCATTGTGCATTGTTCATCATCAACCAGTGGCCACATCTGTGGTTCATGTTCCACCTCCTAAAATAGTGGACCTCCCCTGATGAAGATCCTCATCTGACAAGTACTTGCCAGGAGATCATATTCATCAGGGAAGCAGCGGTAAGGATATTTATAATGATATCTGATAATTTGGTTATAGGGAATCTCTTGTCTGCCTCCAGCACTCAATGTTGGAGTCAGCTAATGATAGAGGGTAAGTTTCACCTCAAAAATAATTATTTTTATGATAAAGTAAATTTTTAGGCACTTACCCTTTATCATTAAAAACCCTCCCTCCTCCCCTCTTAAGAGACTAAGAGTAGAATGAACAACCATAACAATTTCTGTCTGACAAAGGGTGGGGGAGTAACTATTGGAGTGTTCATCAACAATTGTTTCAATTTTAACATTTGTCAGACCTGCCCAAGTAGCCGCAGATAAAGCTAATGATAGAGGGTAAGTACCTAGAAAATTTATTTGTTCTTACACGAATACAAACCTTCAGTCTTTACATATGGATAACTTTTGGCACAGCTGGAAAGTCTGTCTGTTAAGCTTTTGCAAGGTGGTTATGGTAACAGTTACCTATGGTAGGGGCGGAAGTACCGCTGACCCAACTGGTATGAATTCAATCTCTTCAGTTTACTTTTGGCCGCACTCTCAACAAGACGTGCTTTTCTTCTCTGTCCTGCCGTTCGGCATTTTTCCTCTTGTGTATTTTACATTTGTAATTTGAAATATTGATATGGATGTATTGAAATGTTTGTGTATTTTGATATTGTAAGGCATTTCAACATGTTTTATTTCTGTGTCTTCAGTGATATATTTACTTACTCATACTGCATAGTAGGCTTAGGTGTGGAGTTTTTATTTACTTACTCATACTATGTAGTAGGCTTAGGTGTGGAGTTTTTCTCCCAATGTTTCTCAAACACCTTCTAGGTGTGTGTTTAATTATTTTCTTTTTCAGACACAATGTTTTGATTCAAACTACACAATTTCTGAGAACATGGTAATGTTTTAGTCTTTCAGATGTTGTGTAGATTGAGACATTATGGGTTCGTGTTGCAGCCGAGGGTTTTGTGTGAGGATTCGTCTTACTTACCATAAGTTTTCCTTCACTCCCTCAACGCGAATGTTAATGGTGCAAGTTCTGCGATTGCACTGGTCCTGACAACATGCCCAGGACCAGTCAGAATTTACCGTCTTGTCTCTTTCCTGTCTTAGGTGAGTGTGTGAGTCATACGGCTCACTCCCTTCCCTTAGATACAGTTATATTCCTTTTCCTTTCTCTCAGGGTGGGAGGTTTCTCCCTGTCCTGAAGGGGAAAGCGTATTATTTGTTTTTTTTTCAGGCCCTACAGTTCAGAACTTATTTTACCTCTGGACTTCCCTGTCTTTTTCTTGCGCGACAGTTGTCAGTCCTGCTGCTCGCCTTGAAGTCAGATGGCGGCGTGTTCCGCTCAGACCCTGGGAGCCCCTGTATGTTCTCTTCGCTCTCCCAGTGTTGCTACTTCCTGTATTGATGTACCTCACCCAACTCATTAGTTCTGTGGTGGAAGTTTGGATCCAAGCCAGACCTGATGGCAGTGTGTTCCTTTCAGACCCTGGGAGCCCCATCTATGTGGTGACTTCCAGGGGTTGCTCTCCTCCTGGGTCGGTGGGGCAACTCTATTTTGTTCTTTTCCAGGCTTAGATGTATGGATTATGTCATCATTCAGGGTACCAATCTTAGATGGGCTGCTTCTCTGATGTAGCCTTCATCTGCTTCTGTGGCTTCTCATCTCCCTTCCGATGTTTCGCCATCTGAGGCCTTTCACTTTGGTTACCCTTTTATCATATGTATGAAATAAATTTATTTTATCATCCTAATTTTATTAGAGTATGATTAAACCCGCTTTTACATGTAGTAATTTCTGCTTTTGTAAGAGTCGTCTGCTCCAGTGATGTCACTGATGGGATTGTGATGTCATGGGTAGTTCTTATCATGTCATCAGCTGATGCCTCCGGCATAGTTTAGATTGATCGGCTCAGTCTTTCAAGAGAAGTGCGACCCATCTTCCACCATCTCAGACGTTGGGGGTTTTTGGGAACTCTTTGCTGTTTCTTCACACGTACGTGTACTGTGGTGAGACCCTCTGGTTGCAGTGGAAGTTGAAGAAGATAATCCTTTCGCCATCGTTGTCTTTGCCTGCTTTCAGTGCTCTCCCTCATCTACGGACTTGGGTGCCTCCCTGAGACCCTGCAACTCAGTGCACCAGGTACACAGTGTTCCTCAGATACAACAATTTGAAGAGGTAGCCTGTGTTACTGATACTAGTTCTGGGAATATTCCCCCAACTAGTATCTCCTCCGCCCATGTTTCTACAGACACTGGGGTAGAGGAAACAACTGACATTCGTATTGTACATGACTTGGTATTTCCTTCCGAGTTCTTTGGTTTCTTCAGAAATCCAAGACTTGGAGCATGCTGGTATCGAATGTTCGGCTTTGGCCCTTGGTTCGTCTCGAGCAGGAACTTGGTTTTCTTCTGAACTCCAAGCCGACGAGTCTCACCAGATGGTTCAAGATAGAAGCAGCCATTGTGATTCTAGCAGACGTTCCTGCCAGAGGGTTGATGCACTTTCCTTCGTTGAACATGAGAGATTCTGGACATTTGGGGACATGTTTCCAGCATAGGCTTTGTTGCCTTGACACTTGCACATTCATGACTTAGTCACCATAGTTCCAGATATCCACGAACATGACCTGGTTCAACATTCATTTCCCATGTTCAAGGACATCCAGCCAAAGAAATGATGCACTTTCCTTTGATGTATGTGAGGGATTCTGCATGTCCATGGACATGTTTTCACCCTGGGCCTGTTGTCGACTCGATGTTCAGACATCCATGACGTTAGTCACCATCCTTTCAGAACTTCTTCCTTTGATCTTCAGCAAGATTCCTGTCGATGTTTTTTTAGAGTCCTCATCACTCTGCCTCGGACATGACATCAGGGATGAAGGAACTTTTGTCTGTAAGAGTCCTTCGCATGGAAGGGTGTGGAAATGTTTTCTCCTCTGGATTATGTACCTGACCATGACCCTACTGGTCGAGTTCGAGATCTGGAATACCCTGGACACATACGTGGTTGAGACTTTTCAACACACGTTCGTGTTTCCATGGAAATCCTGTTTACATATGTGACTATGCCCCTGATGTCATGTACTGTTCACGGTCTTGACTGGCCTGTACAAGTACTTGGTCTGGCTTTTCCACACATTCCGCTACTGTGGAGGCTCTGTGCCACCCGTTGTTCTCTTGCTTGTGTCTATCAGGTACTCAGAAGGAACTTCACTCTTTGTGAGGTTCATTTTCTTGCTCTTCTGTGATAGTCGACTTCCCACGTCTGCGGACGTTTCTCTTCAACCCAGGGTTGATGTATGTCCATTTGTCCTCGTCTGTGGTCGTGGCTTTATCAAGTCTGTCCAAGGATGTGACTCTTAAAACGTCCATGGACGTAACTCTTCACGATTCCGAGGACGGGACTTGTCAAGAGTGGGGAATGATGGGAGCCCTTCTTGTGAGAAGAGGTCTTCAGTTTCAAATCTCTCTCTCTCTCTCTCTCTCTCTCTCTCTCTCTCTCTCTCTCTCTCTCTCTCTCTCTCTCTCTCTCTCTCTCTCTCTCTCTCTCTCTCTCTCTCTCTCTCTCTCTCATTTCCTAGGGTTTACCTTCACTATAGGATATGGAGGATTTAAGATTTTCTTTCTTCTAATCAAGTGGTTATTGATCTCATTCGTGAGTTCAGTAAGATTCATATGATAATTCTGAAGATTAAATCTCCACCTGTGATCACTCCTACTGCTGTAGAAGCTCTTCTAAGCTCAAGAAAGGATTTGAGAACACCTCTGGATTTTCTTGGCTAAGGACAGATGAGGAAATATCCCCAGTTCCTCAAGAACTTGGTGGGATTAGGTTTGGTGGCTTACTTAGCCTAGCCTAAGTAGTTGAGTCCTTAGCCTAGCCTACATGACATCAGAGGAATAAGGTTCCTCTCTGGCATTTACACTTCCTTCTACCTGAAGGACTTTGCCCACATGTCCTTGGACACTTTTTCCTTGGGTCTGGTGGTGGCTGCTTGACAAATTGTGTAGCTCATCCAGTGGGGTTAGGTTTGGTGGCTTACTTAGCCTAGCCTAAGTACAGTCATACCCCAAACTTACACGAGGTTCGGTTCCAGACCCCCTCATGCAAGGCAAATTTTTGCGAAAGTTTGGCACGCTCTCTAAAAATGCAAATAAATGCTTATTTCTAAAGTCTAAACACTAAATGTGACCCTAATCATACTCCCAAAATATTAAGCTAACTTTTAAATGAAATTAAAGTTACTGTAATTTCATTTAAAAGTTAGCTTAAGACATTATCCTTAAAAAGTGAAGATTACGTATACTATTTCTCTCTCTCCCCATTCCACCAATCTATTTTTAGAAGTCTTCTCAACCTTGTTTTTAAGACCTTCTTTATTCTGTCTCTTTCTCTTTGTTCTTTATTCTATCTCTCTCTTTGTTCTGAAATGCTCTATGTCTCTATGTTTTAGAATGGCATATATACATTACAGGTAAAATTAGATCTATTTAAAATTATCTACTGTACAGGTAAAGACATACAAAAACAGTAATATGTAGGTTGCGTTAACTACAAATGAGAGAGAGAGATAAGAGTTGTCCTTACTTAAGAGAGTGAAATTATTTAATTATAATATGAATTATTAAGGAAACAGAGAGAGAGAGAGAGAATTATGCAAGAATCCTTTGACCCGTTAATCGGCAACACTCCCCTTTCTTGTCATATTAAATTGACATATTTGACAGCTTTGCCTTTTAGCTTCTCTTCAAAGAGTTAACAAAAGATGAGGGAATGATATTTGTTTGTTTGAAATATGAATTTTGTAGTTACAGTTATATTATTATTATTATTATTATTATTATTATTATTATTATTAGTATTATTTAGATGAAATTGCTGCATCAGCTGCATTTAATTTGTATGGAGTCTTCTCTGTTTTCGTAATTAATGCTTTTTCTCTACTACTGCATCGGGCGAGTAACGTTCCGATGTTATTCATCTTCAGGATGGAAATAGTCGAAATTCAGCAACTGCATATATCCAGATATTTAAATATGGAGGACATGGTCTTTAGAGTTTTCTACAATGTATGTAGTTGTTGATTAGAGTGTACAGTTATTTCGCCAGTGTTTCTCCCAGTTCCAACTGGCTATGTTCATGGCTGAGGGTAGGAATAGATTGATGTGGTTGGTCAGGTCTACTCAATATATGGTCGAGGGTCAGCAGGGGGTAGGCCTCTTGCTGAATTTTGATTGGCATGGGCAAGATGCTGGTCTCCTGTCGGGTGGTGAAAGTTTTCTTCAAGCCAACTTTTCATGCATGAAGGTCATGCTGCTGCAGTTGCGCTGACCAGAGGGGTAGGGGCTTGGCATCACTGGGCAGTGCTTGACGTTGTGTGACATCACGGCCTGGTGTTCTGCGTCTATTCCCATTGGTGGCAGGATTGTTCGTCTGATCTGGTGTTTCTAGGCCGGGGATGTCACTTATTCTGGTGTCAGTTGCAGGTCTTGGTGTTATTGTCCTTCTTATATATGTGGGGAGGAGGAGCACTTCCTGAGTCGTATTCAGAGAGGACTTCTCTTGCTGGATGAGGAACAGAAAGATTGGGTAGCGATGGGCTCGCCTTTGCGTGTCCTCTTCGTGAGCTTGTGTATGGGAACTGTGGAGGAATGAGCCTTTTTACCATATATGAAAACCGCACAAGTACTCCCAATACATAAACGACATCTTCGTGCAAGCCGACGACGAAAATGAGGTAGAAGCTATCTGCCGCACATTCCAGCAGTATAGTTCACTGAATTACTCCATCGAATTAAGCAATAACGGCCAGCTCCCCTTCCTCAACGTCCATATCTGCAAGATTGAAGACAGCCTAAGAACCTCTCTTTATACCAAGCAGAATAACTTAGGCCTTTGCCTGAATGGAGACAGCAAGTACCTTGCGAGTAAAGAACACCACCATCAAGGCCTATGTGATGAGGGCCCTTACTCACTGCTCTACCTGGCAGGACACCACTGAGAACTCGACATTAGCAACAGGTGCTCCAACAAGCAAGTAAACAGAGAAGTATGTGCAGCGCTGTATCGATGGTATGATGAGCGAGAGGGACCGCAGCCCCATCCCCAGGAGAAAATCAAGATGTACTACAAAGCGATAATGTGTCCCGCGATATCAAGAAGATGAAGATATCATGAGGAAAATCATCACAGAAAACATATTCCCCACCAGAGTTGACACCAAGCTGGACCTCATTGTCTACTGTCATAATCAGTGCATGAGAGATTTAATCATGAAAAATAACCCAACCCTGCCAACAAGAGATCCTCTGAGACAAACTACAGTAATGTGGTCTACCAGCTTAAATGCCCTGTCCGTGGATGTCCTGGCTCATACAGTGGTATGACCACTATGAAACTGTCAGAGAGAATTTCATGTCACACACAAGAAGGAGCTATAAAAATCCATATCAGAAACTCACACCAGGACACCATCTCCCGTGACAGAATTATCAAGAACACTACAATAATTGGGAGAGCTCAGACTCACGGCATCTACGACTACTACAGGCACTCCTCATCCAGCAAGAAAAGCCCCGTTAAAATAATTGTATACTTTACTTGACAAATACATACATTGTAGAAAACTCTACGGACTATGTCCTCCATATTTAAATATATGGATATGTGCAGTTGCTGAATTTCAACTATTTCCATCCAGAAGATGAATAACATCAGAACGTTACTCGCCTGATGCAGAAGCAGAGAAAAATTGATATAGGCAGTCCCCAGTTATCGGTGGGGGTTCCGTTCTAAGGGTGTGATGATAACTGAAATCGCAGCTAACCAAAAATCGGTGTTTTTCGGGGCTTATTGGTGCCAAAAAGCTCTGATTTTCAGTTATTGGTGCCTCTGTTAGGTATGTATCAGCGCCAGTACCCAATTATCGGCACCGATAAGCAGAAATCAGCGATTTTTGGCACCAAAATTACCAATTTTCATTGCTAGACAAGCCGCCATAAAACCGGATCGCCGTTAACCGAGCTCGCCATTAACTGGGGACTGCCTGTAATTAGAAAAATAGAGAAGACCTTATACAAATTAAATGCAGCTGATGCAGCAATTTCATTTAACATTACCTGTTTAAAAGAGGGTCTTCTACCGATATTATTATTATTATTATTATTATTATTATTATTATTATTATTATTTTTATTATTAAAAAGGATGGCTGTATTATGCGAATTTATCTTATATAGTGTCTTTTCTATCTTCCTTATGATTCACTTTTCAGGCTCAGCGATGTTAGTCAGTAACTGGCCGATCGGCCAGTTACTGACTAACATCGCTGAGCTTGAAAAGCGAATCATAAGGAAGATAGAAAAGACTCTATATAAGATAAATTCGCATAATACAGCCATCCTTTTTAATAAGACCTGTTTAAAAGAGGGTCTACTCCCTTCATATATTATTATTATTATTATTATTATTATTTTGCTAAAGAGGATGGCAGCATCAGTGGAATTGTTTTTATATATGGTCTTCTCAATGCTTATTATTTTCTTCTCGTCAGGGCTGATATTTGGTAATAACTGGCCGATGTTCATAGTCTGGATAAGGAATTGATTTCTTGAATTATTAATTTTTATTGTATCAAAGAAATGGAAGTTAAAAGGGGGCGTGATTTGCCGTAGAGTTTCTGGAAATCAGGATTTGTTGTATTTTCGTGCAGAATCTTTGTTGTTGTTCTAAGGGCATAGCAGAATTCCAACGTTTCCAACCGTATCTTCGGTTCATTCTCAAGGGTGTGCTTGTTCTGGTTGGAATTGGGCCGTCAGGTGGTATTTATAATGTCCCGGGTGTCCTGTGTTGTGAGGGCTGAATTTTCAGTGGCTGCTTCAGGGGATTAAGTCCCTAGACCAAACCGGTTAAATTTGTAATTTCCTACAAAAGCCAGAAGACCAGCAAATCCTGATTTCCAGAAACTCTACGGCGATCAAACGCCCCTTTTAACTTCCATTTCTTTGATGCAATAAAAATTAATAATTCAAGAAACCAATTCCTTATCCAGACTATGAACATCGGCCAGTTATTAGCAAATATCAGCCCTGACGAGAAGAAAATAATAAGAAGAATTGAGAAGACCATATATAAAATCAATTCCACTGATGCTGCCATCCTCTTTAATAAAACATGCTTGAAAGAGGGTCTCTTGCCTTCATATTATTATTATTATTATTTGAAAATTAATACTTATTATTAGGTAAATCATTTATTTATCATACAAAACAAATAAACATATACATACATGTACCATAAAAATTCACTCATCTCAGTAAAACAGAGAGAGAGAGAGAGAGAGAGAGAGAATTATTTTTCTTATTATTTAATGTTATTTAACTTACACATGAAAGCTTGGAAACTTATAAATTACATAGAAAATTAAATATAAACACTTTTGCAGGGTTTCTCGAGGATTCACAAATGTTTGCTAGTCTGAAAAACTCGTGTATGAGAATTAGTTAGGTGCCAATGAAAAATTTGTGCTTGTGAATTTGTGCAACTCGAATTGCACAAGCTCGGGGTAGTACTATAGTTGAGTTCTTAGCCTAGCCTACCTAGGTTTAAGCTATCATTATCAAACCTGCTCTTCAATATCACGGAGCATGTTCTTTAGGTTCGTGACTTCTGCAAGGAGATGATTTTCCTATTCTTCAAGAGTTTGGGATTGGGTTAGGTTTGGTTCAATACAATTCCCATCTTAGCATACTCTTATATATCCTAGTTCTTCTTGTGCCTACAAGCATTTAAGCTTTACGTAACGTTGCTCAGGAACAGTACCATAATGGTTCTTTAGTCAAGATAAAGGGGGGAGGGGGTGTCCTATCATCCTCTTTTGAGTAGCTTACTGGACTTGTGTCATCATAGGGATCTCCTCATAGGACATCTCCTCTGTTGATGATACACATTCCGTTGACAGTACTAGGACGTCTCCTCTGTTGACGGTGCGAAGTCCGTTGACAGTACATAATTTGGCAGTAGAGTACTTAGCACGTATCTACATAGAACATCTTATCATAGGACATCCCCTGAGGTTATGCTATCATCTATGTATACAGTGCTGATGAATGGGGCTGCAGTAGTATGCTCAACACAGATGTCAATCAGACACATTCCAGGATAAGGCACGTATGTCAGATAAGTTCCGCTACTGGAATCTATGCCCATGCACGGGTACAGGAGTTCCACTTCTTAGGCAACGCGAAGTAATTGAGCATGCCTACTTTCCCTTATCATTTTCTATGACCAGGTTGGTTTTAATACCAATAATGTGTATACAAGAAGAACTTTTATGCTCCTGGAATTTTGAACTATGATTCTTAGCTATGATAAACCACTTACGATAAAAAAATTTTTTTATGTATGTGAATGTTGATGAGGAAGATTGCAAATCATTTGCATATCTGTACAGTATATAGCGTGTTGATTTACATATTATGATTATTTTACTGTGAAAATAAGTCAAGATATACAAAACTGTAACAATAAGTCAAGCAGTACAAAACATTACAAGTAAATTGTTGGGCTCTGTACATGTGTGGTGCCACTGTGACGAGTGCCAAGAGAAACGTGAATTTGGAGCAAGTTACTTTGATCTCACATTTTCTTCGATGTTATCATTGAGAAAAAGGAGATATTTTAGTGGGTAACGCAAGTATGTCAGTTGTTTCTAAATAAATGGGATTAGAAATTTTCTTAGAGATTTTGTGACAATTTGTCACTCACAGGGCGATAAAAGCAGTGAACAAAATTGTCAGTTAATCCATCTAAAAATTTTGGAGCAATAACACTTCAGGATATTTTTATTTAGACATCAAACAGTGCAAAACCTAAGTTTTGATAATTTCTTGAAATTTGAAGATCAGCGCTCCTCTTTAACTCTTTCAGGGGTTGACATCCAGATACCATTAGTATAAGAGCTCTGACATTGCTAGAAGAATTATGTATTGTAGCTCTCAGATTCTTGTGGGAGACCATCTGCAGGCCTTTTGGAATGTCTGGCAGAACTGAGAGCCAGAACACGGAGTGGTGGAAGTAAGCAGGGAGGGTTAATTCAGAGACAGAACTTGGGGTGATGGAAATAATCAGGGAGGGTTAAGTCATCATTCCTTTTCTGGCAGCTGCTCCTCCTCTTTCATCATCATCATCAATAGTTTTCCCCTCTTACTTTCATCACCAGGAGAAGTTTCTTGTCTACAATAAGAAGTCAATTCTCTCTTCAAGAAAGTAGCAGTAGAGCCAGTATCAGAATCTTCCATAGGCTTCCTCAATCACCTGTATTTTCATCTGAAAGAGTTTAAAAATTAGAAGCTTGTGCCGGGTGTTCCCAGTCTCGACATGTTTGTTAGGCTCACTCCATTTTCCATGGAGCCATCAAGCATTGCTCTGGCAGTTAATCAGCAGAACAACTGGATGATTTCCATGGTCATGCTTGAGGTTTCTTTCCAAGTCCTGATAAACCTTCTGTCTCACAAGTACCTTTGGTTTGTGTTTGCAGGGAAAGTGTACCTGTTCAAGGCTGTGCATTTTGGGTTAAGCATAGTTCTACTAGTGTTTACAAGATTATTAGCTCCCATAAGGAGTTGTGTCATCTAGGGACCTGAGTTCTTCTCTGTTTGAATGTCTGGCTAATACTCATCATCTCTTTCAAAGTGATTTGGAGGGCCAAGGCCCTTTACTTTGTCTGGGTCAGTCTTTGGGCATACTTTTCAGCCAACAAAAGTCATTACTAGTCCCAGCACAGTTGTTTCTCTTGGACTGAAGGTAGACTCCTGCAATTTTCAGGCTTTTGCCCTGGAGAACTCCGTATGCATTTGCTTGTCACATCTGAGAGCAATTTTGGCCTTAGAAGTACTTCCAGCAGGGCACTGGCTTTCCTTCTAGGTTATATGGCCCTTTCATGGAAATTTTTCAGCCTGACCAGGTTAGGATGAGGCCTTCTATTACCTGAAACATGCATAGCATAGGAAGTTTCTATTGAACTCAACTATAGTTACAGTGCCAACAAGTCTTAGAGAGATGCTAGACTAGTGTGCAGATCCTTTGAAGCTTCAGATATGCCTCTTGTGGGAAGTAAAGAACCCAGATCTCATTGTTTTTAGCTGCCTGAGTGATGTGATGTGGTGCCTCTCTGACAGATCTGGAGTTATGGAGAGTTTTATTGGAAAAGGAAAAGTTGCTTTGCATCAACATCTTGAACTCCTATAAGTCTGCATGAACTTTAAGCTATGCAATCATCTGGTAAAAGGTAAAGAAGTAGCTGTGTTCAGAGCCAACACAGCTTCCCTGTCTTATGTCAGCAGGACAAATCCTCGTGAATGTTCTGCCTTGCAGAGGCCCTTCTTATTTGGACAGAAGCAGGGAATAATGTTGATTCCTCAGTTTGTACCAGGAAGGAGCAATGGGCCATCGTACTAACTTATCGGAAGGGATTTGACTCTTCTGGCAGAATGGCTTCTGAAACATAAAGCATGTCAGTCTCTGTGGGAACTTCCTTTCAAGAAAGATTAGTGAACTTCATGCCATGAAGTTTTAAACAAAACCTTCACATGTTTCAGATAACTGCATTGGCACTATCAGGTGTCTCTTCAGAGTGCAAGGTTTTTCTAGAGGGTCTAGTAGAGACTCGACTACTAAATTATATCAGAGGCAGAGGACAGTACAGTACTCCCCCACTTTTTCACGGGGATAGGTTCCAGAACCCACTGCGAAAATGCAAAATCTGCAGAAATGCAAAATCCCCTCTGAAAATGCTTAAAAGTGCTTATAACTGCCAAATACCCTGTACCCCTTAAACTAAAATGCTTATAACTGCCTATTTTAAAAGTTCACTGCCAAATTAAAAGTTCAGACAAAAATATATCTTAAATTATAACACTAAAACAATTTAATATAATTTCAAACGAAAATACACCCCAAACCATGACCACAAAACACCCAAAGTCATATTAGATTACCCCCATACAAGTGTCACTCTTAAGTATATACAGTACGCCCCTAAAATGCTTATAACAGTGATTTACTAATTTTCAAATATTAATATTAATGTAAATATAGCAAAATATCTACAAAATGTTTAATACAAATTAAATCTTTAATACAAATTAAATACATCTGCCTTACAGAAAGTTTGACCACTAATCAAGTTACCCGTGTATAAGTAAGCATAGTTGTTTTCTCTCATAGTACTGAAGTCGTTTTCCTTTTACATTGGTAAAAACAATTTCTGTCACTAGTGTATTAAATATTTTTAAGTTAAGTATACCTTAGTTTTACCAGACCACTGAGCTGATTAACAGCTCTCACAGGCTGGCCCGAAGGATTAGACTTATTTTATGTGGCTAAGAACCAATTGGTTGTTTAGCAACGGGACCTACAGCTTATTGTGGAATCGAACCACATTATAGCGAGAAATGAATTTCTATCACCAGAAATAAATTCCTCTAACTCTTCATCAGCTTTATGGAATTGAATTTCGCCCAAAATGACTAGAAAATAAAGCTCAAATAATTAGCCAACAAAGGGCTGTTAAATATTTTTAATGTGCATATGTTTTTATTTCTCTCTCTCTTCTCTTCTGGGTGGGGAGCTCTCTCTCTCTCTCTCTCTCTCTCTCTCTCTCTCTCACAGATAAAGAGAGATTGATTTTATGCATGTATGTTTATTTGTTTAGTACAGTATAGTTTTATAGATAAACGTGATGTTACTCTTGTCATTATTTTTTCATATTTTCCATGCTATAATTATACAGCTTTTTGTATTTCAGTAAAAACAGACTGGAAAATAAAATTAAAATAATTAGGAAATCATCATAAACTTGGTAAGTTTATTCTGGGTGGGGAGCTCCAGAATGAGCTTAACAGGTTATACCTGTTAAGCTCATTCTGGGGCTCCCTACCCTTAAATGAGCTTAACCGTGTATGTACAATGTTCTGCTAATTATTTACGTTTTATTTTGTAGTCTGCTTTTATTGGAATGCAAAATTTATATAATTATAGCATAGAATGACAAAATAACATCACGTTTATCTGTAAAACTATACTGTACAAAACAAATAAACATGCATAAAAAATCAGTCTCTCTCTTATCTGAGAGAGAGAGAGAGAGAGAGAGAGAGAGAGAGAGAGATTAATGACCAAACGTTCTGTAAGACAGATTTATTTAATGTGTATTAAAAATTTTATTGATATTTTGCTGTGTTTACAATAATATTATTTGAAAATTAGTCAATCATTTTTATCATAAAAGTATATTGTCACGAAAATAAGATGAAAATACAGTAATTAGTGAATATTGCTCTGTGAAAAAATGTGTGAATTGGTGAAAGTTCCCGTGTAAAATTTAAAGATATGTTCCACAAAAATCCGCTACAGAGTGAAGCGTGTAAAAGTCGGGGTCCACTATTTCACTTCTGGTGTTGGTCTAGAGGTGTTTCCTTGCAGAATGTTGGCTTGGCTTTGCAATTGAGGCATTGTTCTTTTGTGCCTGCTCTTGTTTAGAGCTGAGAATGATTTTAAGGCTAAATTCCTTTCAGGGTTGTTAAGACACTGAACTTGACCTCATTAGGGGGTTAAGAAGGAAGAGGCATTTTTATGTCATGTAATGGCATTAAAGTGTACTTAGGGCAATGTAAATAATTTTGTGACGTTAGTTAGGAGATCAAACACTCCTGTGTCAAAGAAAGTTATGTCCTTTTTTATTGGCTGTTTGGGTAAGTTAGCTCACAAGAAGCTTAACCCAACTTTTTACCTTTACTGAAGATCGAAATTCATAATTTAGGAGTGGTGGGTTTATTGGTATTGTAAGAAGTTAACTTTAGAGATTATAGTTTTTGGCTCATTGGAGGTCTAGGTCCATTTTTGCCTCTCATTACTTGAGAACAGATTTCGTTTGAGAATGGTAAACCCCTTAGTCTGCTAGTTGCAACATGTAAAATCTTTACCTGAACTGCATGAAAGAGCAGCTTTTATACGCTTTCTTCATTGTTAAAATCATGGTTATGAGTTTTGGGGGAGTATGAAGATACATTCTGTGTATAGGAGCATGCCTCTATATCTTTAGGTACTTCTTTTAGTTTTGGACTGTCATTTTTTGGGCTTGTTGGACCCAGGCACAAGGATCCTTTAACGCTGCTTCTGAAGAGAGATGGCTTTCTCTGTAAGGCCGACTGACCATGCTTTTGAGGAATCCAGTATTTAGCAGCAGTACAGTCCAGAAAGTATCTCAGATCAGGTAAGAATGTTTTGTGTTTTGTATAAGAAACTCCAAGTTTGCTTGGCTGAGATGTTTTCTAGCTGCACTAACCCATTGTGCTTCTCTCAAAGAAGAACCTGCTCAGCACCACCCTCATCTTAGTGGGTTGTCAAGAAGAATTCTGATGAGAACTAAAATATTTGATACCCACCAGGTGGAGAACAGGTGTATTAGACAGTCCATCTGGAGTCAGTCAAGTATTCTTCTTCCATTTTAAATGCCAATCGCACCTAACCGGTGTCAAGATGTGAGCTAATTATAACAGTAGCTAAGTATCCAAATAAATATTATGAAAATATATATGCTATTAAACTGGGGCAACCAGTTACTGTACCACTTTTAACTTTAAGGACAGGTCAGATGACTGTCCTCCTGATAAAGAAACACAGTCCAGTAAGTAATGAAAACCAGGTAGTACCCTATACAATAACCTGAAGCTGGTGTGGCAGCTTTGCAAAAATCTTTCTCATTTGATAATTGTAACATTTTTTGAATGTGCAATCACTAATACTGTAGTGCACATCATTGAATTTACATGTAACTGCTCATAGTTCAGTTATCTGTTACATGTAAATTGCAGTCTCCCTAAGCAGTTGTGTATGTTTGTTTCCCTTTTGTGTTTTGTTTGGTGTTTTATCCCAAGTTTTGAGAGTTGATATGGTCTCCATTTATAAAATGGGATTGACTTAATTATGTTAATCAGTAACACATTTACACAAGGTTTGAATGAAAGATATATGATTGCTTAACCCTTTCCTACCCAATTGACGTCATATTACGCAATAACCCCCTACCCCCCTTCTTGTCTGACTGACGTAATTGAGCGTGAAATTTACCGACATTTTTATGCGTGTGGTAGGGGTAAATTTTTTTATTTTCGGACAGTTGGTGGTTTCCATAGGGTAAAGCATACCTTGGACCGTGTAACTCAGGCATCGATCGCCAGGCAAGCAGTGCCTATACTGCGCATGCGCAATTCCTGGCATAGTAAATTTCCCACAATGAAATCAGCTGATCCTACCCACGTTTTCTCTCGTATCTTACATTTTTTTATAAAATGTAGGATTACATTATTGGAAACACTCTGTTTGGTATCCTCTATTTTCTATAAATTTTTTAGTTCCTCTACTGTGCATGCGCAAATCCACGGCGTAGTGAAATTCTCACAATGACATCAGCTGATCGCAGACCCACGCAGGCCTGGCAGGCCACACTTCTGTCAGAGACCATGCGACGAGGCTGGGTAAACACGTGTGGCTGTTTACATAAAGCGGCGTCAATCGAGAACAGTTTCCAACATGCTTTCTCAAAGTTTTGCGGTAAAACTAGCGGAAATTTGTTAGTGCATCACATAGAGACGTCTGGATTTTTAGGCAGGGCTCTGAATCTCATTTTTCATTATCATATATATCGATATTTAGAGAATTTTGTTGGCTTTCTCATAAAAAATAATTCATTCACCCAACTGTTATAGCTTTTGAGCCATTGAACGATAATGTTGACAACGGTAACATTTTTTCGTTTCGAACAGCTTATAACGTCAAAATGAAAACTGTTGCTCTTACCAAAGCCATTTTTCTTGACTCTCACTTTATTCCTCAACCTTTCCTCTACATTTTTGTATATTTACAAAGCGATTTCTATGAAAAAATCCGAGGTAGAGCTCTTCAAAAAAAATGTCTAGCGATAATTCTCACCGTATGCCTGTTTCCCGTAGCGCTCTGTTTCTTACCCACTTTTCTATCAATTTTTCACCAACTGGGCTGATTCGTTTTTCATTATTTTATATGTCGATATTTAGAGAATTTTCTTGGCTTTCTCATAAAAAATAATTCATTCGCCTAACTGTTATAGTTTTTGAGCTACGAACAATAATGTTGACAACGGTAACTTTTTTTTTCGTTTCGATCAATTTATAACGTCAAAATGAAACTGTTGCCGTTACCAAAGCCATTTTTCTTGGCTTTCCCTTTATTCTTCAACTTTTCCTCTACTTTTTCGTATATTTACAAAGTAATTTCTATGAAAAATAACCGAGATAGGGCTCTTCAAAAAAAAAAATTTCTAGCGATAATTCTCACCATACGCCGGGCAGAGCGCTCTGTTTCTCACCCTCTTTTCTATCAATTTTTTCACCAACTGGACTTATTCGTTTTCCATTTTTTATATGTCAATATTTAGGGAATTTTATTGGCTTTCTCATAAAAAATTATTCATTCGCCTAACTGTTATAGCTTTTGAGCTACGAACGATAATGTTGACAACGGTAACATTTTTTTTCGTTTCAATCAAATTATAACGTCAAAATGAAACTGTTACCTGTACCAAAGCCATTTTTCTTGACTCTCACTTTATTCTACATCTTTTCCTCTACATTTTCGTATATTTACAAAGTAATTTCTATGAAAAATAACCGAGATAGGGCTCTTCAAAAAAAACTTTTTTCTAGCGATAATTCTCACCATATGCCGGGCAAATCGCTCTGTTTCTTACCCTCTTTTCTATAAATTGTTTCACCAACTGGACTTATTCGTTTTCATTGTTTTATATATCAATATTTAGAGAATTTTATTGGCTTTCTCATAAAAAATAATGCATTCGCCTAACTGTTATAGCTTTTGAGCTACGAACGATAATGTTGACTACGGTAACATTTTTTCGTTTCAATCAATTTATAACGTCAAAATGAAACTGTTGCCGTTACCAAAGCCATTTTCTTGGCTCTCACTTTATTCTACATCTTTTCCTCTACATTTTCGTATATTTACAAAGTAATCTCTATGAAAAATAACCGAGATAGGGCTCTTCAAAAAAACTTTTTCTAGCGACAATTCTCATCATACGCCGGGCAAATCACTCTGTTTCTTACCCCTCTTTTCTATAATTTTTTTCACCAACTGGACTTATCCGTTTTTCATTGTTTTATATATCAATATTTAGAGAATTTTGTTGGCTTTCTCATAAAAAATAATGCATTCGCCTAACTGTTATAGCTTTTGAGCTACGAACAATAATGTTGACAACGGTAACATTTTTTTTCGTTTCAATCAATTTATAACGTCAAAATGAAACTGTTGCCGTTACCAAAGCCATTTTTCTTGACTCTCACATTATTCTTCAACTTTTCCTCTACATTTTCGTATGTTTACAAAGTAATTTCTATGAAAAATAACCGAGATAGGGGCTCTTCAAAAAATCTTTTTCTAGCGATAATTCTCACCATACGCCGGGCAGAGCGCTCTGTTTCTTGCCCTTTTTCTATCAATTTTTTCACCAACTGGACTTATTCGTTTTCCATTCTTTTATATGTCGATATTTAGAGAATTTTATTGGCTTTCTCATAAAAAATAATTCATTCGCCTGACATTCATATTTTTGGGTTACTTAACGAAAATATGAAAATAAGTAAAGATTTTTTTTTTGAAATAACTCACATTTTTTTGTATTTAGAGGGCTGGGACTCTTATTCTGACTATTCCACCATAAAATATAAACATTTAGAAAAAAGGACAGCAAAATGAACGTTGTTGGCATAAAATTTCTATTTTGCTGAATTTTCGAAATAATTATTTTTCGCACTGTCGAGCGCTCCCAGACACATCGGGGCTCATGTGCCCTCAGTGATGTGATAACTATGCAGATATGAAAGGGTTAAGCTCAAGTAGATTTTGACATATCAGATGGTGTAAGGATTTCGTGAATTTTCATATGCCATACCAAGTAAATGAAGATATTATTGTAATACATCTGTAATAAGCTCTTCACAGAGACACAAAGATATGTATGAAATGTTTCATAGACTTTCATCTTGTGCTCTTCTTCCAACAAGTGTAAACTTCAAAAGATAGTGTGCATATTTTGTGTGACACCTACTCCACACTTGATAAATATATTGTTTCACAAAATTCTTCTTGCAAGAAAACTGTAAAAAAGGGATTTTGACACAGGAAAAATCTATTTCTGAGGAAGGTCCCGTGTCACCCGGTGAAATTCCATTACAGCACGAATTTCTAGGTATAACAATGCTAGATATACCAGAGAAAAGAGCTTTCAGGAAAGCTGGGGTTACTACCCCCAGTCGATCGTCTTTAGAAGGCGTCGGTATAATGAAGGGTGAGTGAAATACCACTACCACGGAAATATACTCGAAAGATCTCTCCTTATCAAAACCCAAAAAGAGCGGTGAGCCGTTACAGCTCCCACACTCAACACACCCGCCAGGACGGCGACACCAGCGCCACCTACTTCATTCCATGCTAGCACTAACCCCAGACTTGGCATGTGCAAGAAGGGGAGGAGTACTAGACTAGACAGGGAGGTCACCGGGTGACACGGGACCTTCCTCAGAAATAGATTTTCCTGTGTCAAAATCCCTTTTTCTGAGTTCAGTCCGTGTCAGCCGGTGAAATAGTGATAGAGAATCATGCCAAGACTGCTACTACTGGAAAACAAGGGGGGTAACCTGAAGAAAAGGCAAAATTGTAACGAAAATAATTTTAATTAAGGAATCTCTTCCATGAAGCAAGAATACTTAAAAGTAAGGTAAGTTAATTATAAGGCACACCAATAAACTTAACACCACAAAACACTGGAGGTCCCCGGTCTGATGGGGAGGAAACCTCAAAAATCTTAAAATTACTTAAAAGTAGTGAAACATGAAATGTGCACAGAACAAGAAATACAACCTTAAAACTATATATGTAAACTTAGGCTTAAACATGTAAGAGACAAGAATAATGAAAATAACACACGCAATTATCCGGGGTACGTGGAGCCAACAAAAACTGTCCAGTACCCCGTAAACGAAACAATTATGGCTAATCAGATTACAGTTTTCCATCATAAAATACAAATATATCAATATGAAGAGCTAGGCAGTGAGGCATAAACGACCAGGAAAACAAGCAGAGAAGCAAATGAGGTAGGCGGGCGGGGGGGAAAGGAAAAGATATAATTATTTAATGTGGGGAGATGACACTTCCCACTGCTACAGTAGAATATTTCAGGGCTTCGAGTGATTTTAAATAGTGGCGTTTAAACACTAGAGGTGATTTCCAACCCGTATATTTTGATAATTCTGAAAAGTCCATATTATGAAAATAATTAGTAGAAGTAGCCACTGCTCGAATATCATGAACTTTAGGAACTGAGTCTGGGTTGGCTTGTTTAATGAAATACAGAATCTGTTGTCTTATACCATTAAGGAAAGAGTACCACCTTTCTCCCCTAATAAAAAGAGGACCCGACTTACTCTGTGGAGTTCTTGAGAGATAAGATTTAAGTGTATGGACTGGACATAAAGATTGATCTTGAGGAAGGGGCACCACCTTCCAGGGAGACCACCTGTCCTGTGGGTCTTCGTTTTTAGCTAAAAATCTAGGGTCAGGGGAGAGGAGGACTTCTCCGGATGGGAGGAAGTTAACAAAATTATCACCTCTAGTGAGAGCTGATAGCTCTGAAATTCTAGCACCTGAAGCCAAACTAAGTAAGAATAAGGTTTTCCTTAACAGATCTTGATAAGAGCAATGTAAGTTATCCAATTCTGACGCTAACTTAAGGACGTCATTAAGAAACCAAGTAACCGAATGTGGACGTGATACTGGTCTCAGACGAGCGCATGCTCTGGGGATGGATGAAAAATAAGAATCTGTAAGGTCAATTTTAAAGCCGTAAAGAAATACTTTCTTCAATGCCGACTTGACTGTGGTAATAGTGGCCGGGGCCAGGCCTTTCTCAAACAGTGACCTAAAGAAGGAAACTCCTAAATTTGTCGTCATAATTTTGGCTTCAGATGCTTTCAGGAAGGAGGCTAACTTCTTGACTGCTGAGTCATATTGCCTAATAGTAGAATCTCTTTTATCTGATTCTAAAAACAAAGTGTTGACAGGGTCAATGTTTGCTCCTTTTGAGCTCGAACTTTATAAAATCCATAAAGCTAGGGCATCTTGAATCCTTGAGGAAGCTGACACAGTCTTGGTTTGTACTGTCTGGGTCAGAATGGGCTTGGGAATCCGAAGACTCCATGCAAGCCCAGTTCCTGAAGGAGAGGAACCAGTTGCTCTTCGGCCAATAGGGGGGCTACCAGAGCTGGTTGGCCTTTGAATGTCCTTAGTTTGTGTAAAACTTTCAGCAGCAAATTTATTGGAGGGAACAGATAAATTCTCTCCCAACTGTTCCAATCTACTGTCATTGCGTCTGTGGCGAACGCCTGAGGGTCCAGGTTGGGGGCTACGTAACAGGGGAGCTTGAAGTTGCTCTCTGTTGCGAACAGATCCACTTGGAGTCCCGGAACCTGGTGGCAAATCCACTGGAAAGATTCCGCATCCAGGGACCATTCCGTCTCCAACGGGGTAGTCCTGGACAGGGAATCCGCCACCACGTTCCGGACACCTGCTAGGTGGGTGGCTGACAGGTGCCAACCGTGCTTGTTCGCCAGGGAGAAGATAGCTACCATTACTTGGTTTACTCGACCTGATTTGGAGCCGCCCCTGTTGATGCAATGAACCACCACTGCGCTGTCTAACACCAACCTGATATGAATCTGATTGGGAGGGCGGATTTTCTTCAGCGTCAGAAAGACAGCCATGGCTTCCAGGGTGTTTATATGGAACTGCTGAAACATTGTGGACCACGTTCCTTGTACTTTCTGTTTTGGTGAATATCCCCCCCAGCCGCTTAGAGAAGCGTCTGTGTGGATAACTAGTGCCGGAGGGGGAAACTGAAGTGGTACTGTTTTGGACAGGCCCTTGACTGTGGTCCAAGGCCGCAGCCTTGTCTTTAAGATCCGAGGGATAGAGGAGACCTTGTCCCTGAACTTGGTGTTTGCTCGGCTCCGCCACACCCTGTTTATGTCCTTTAATTTTGCTTTCAAGAGCAGGTCTGTTACTGAAGCAAATTGGAGAGACCCGAGGACCCTTTCCTGGGACCGACGGGATGCTGACTGATTTTTGAGAAATCTCTTGGTGAGAGATGCTATCTCTTTCCTCTTGGAAGGAGGGAGAGATAACGTGTGGGAGGACAGGTCCCACTGAAGCCCCAGCCATTGAAACCGAGACTCCGGAGTCAGGCGGGACTTCTCCCTGTTCAGCTGAAAACCCAATGACTCTAGGAAATTGGTGACTATGGACGTGGCTTCCTGACACTCCGGAACAGTTGGAGCCCAGATTATCCAGTCGTCCAGGTACGCTGCTAGGGAGATTCCTTGGGACCGGAGCTGCTGTACTACCGTATCCGCCAGCTTGGTGAATATCCTGGGTGCAATGTTCAGACCGAAGGGCATGACCCTGAAGGAGTAGGCTTTGTTCCCGAGTCTGAAACCGAGGAACTGAGAGAAGTTCCGCGCAACTGGGACGTGATAATAAGCGTCTGAAAGATCGATAGAGGTGGTGACGGCTCCACGCGGAAGTAGAGTCCGGACCTGAGCTACCGTAAGCATGCGAAACTTGTCGCATTTTATGTAGAGATTTAGACGCGACAGATCCAGGATCACTCTTTGCTGATGGTCTTTTTGGGAACAGTGAATAGCCTGCCTTGAAATTTTAGGTGCCTTGCTTTCTTTATTGCTCGTTTGTCGAGCAGTTCTTTTACATAATCCTGTAGGATTGATGTGGGTGGCTGGTAAAATCTGTTTGGAGGGGGAGGATTCTTGATCCAGCTCCACCCCAGTCCCTTGGACACAATGCTGTGTGCCCAAGGGCTGAAGGTCCATTGGTCCCTGAACCAATACAGGCGACCGCCTACCTGTGTCTTCTCAGTGGGAGGGAGCGGGTTTGTTCCCTCTACCACGTCCTCTCCCCCTTGGGGTGGTGTTAAACTTTCCTCTGTGGGGGGCCTTGCCCCTTCCTCCCCTTGCCACTCTATTGAGGCCGTGAAAAAATCCACGGCCTTCATATGTAGGGTTGTATGCTGGTGAGGACACATAGGAGGGCGCCGCTGGTTGAACCAAAACATACTGTTGGGGTTGGGACTTAGAGGTAGATGGCTGGGCCACTGCCGAGACCGGGACGGCTTGAACCATCGCCTGATGAGGCCTCTTATGTCTCCTGAACCTTTTTCCTCCTTTCGTCTGGGGGCTGGCCGATTCTGGGGTCTTGCGCTTATAAGTGGGAATTCCCCACCGAGCGCGAAGACTCTGGTTGGCCCGTGTAGCTTCGGACATGACGGAAGTAACCTCTTCTTCAGGGAAGAGATTAGGTCCCCAGATTGAACTTTTAATGAGCTTGTTAGGCTCGTGGCGGATTGTAGCGTCAGCAAAAATAAATTTTCTACATTCCGGCGCAACAAACTCAGCATGAAGTCTAACTGGAAGTGCCAGGAAAGACTTAGCCAGGACCTGGAAAAAGTTAAGTCCCGGAGGCAGCAGTAGCCTCAGTAAGACAACCGGGACTCAGGACAGGGCTAACTTAGTCCGGGTCTCAAACTCCATAACTAACATTAATTCCGGCAGCTTGGGAGTTGCTTTCGCTAAACTGCGTGGAAGCATGAAGGTGGCTGCACTACAGTGAAAGTGGGCTGGGCGTCCACCAAACCGTTACTTCCTGGGAATACCAGGGAAGTAGGTCTGTTTCTCTCAATTGAGAAGGATTCCCATGAAGCATGCTCAAGGTGAAGTGGCAGAGCAATTTTGTCCATACACGGTGGAGATCTTCACCTGGGGTGAACATCGTGAAATTGCCTTGAAAGGGTCAATTTGTGTTCTGCCATGCCACTCCGTGAGTCTTGAGAGAGCGACTGGGCTTGGTCTCTGGGGATGATGACAGTTTCCCTAGTGTACCTTGTCTGACGATCAGCGCCGGTGAAAGCCTCACAAGCCAGGATAAAGAGCCAGAGATCGGGAAGAACTCCAACTCCTCAGCCGTCTAGTGCCCAGGCCGTCTGGTAAGTTTGCCATCATGTTGGATGACACGGTCCTCTGGGCTCGCCAGGGTTTCCGACATCCAAGCGGCGGGAGGAGTCCGCGGTGTCGAGGATAGAGGAAGTACTGTGGATTCGAAGCTTTGATTGTGAGCAAACCTTCCGATACATTGTCTTAAGTGGCAAACTTTTGTGAGATCTTCTCAAATCTCGAGTCTAGATCCTTCGTGAACTGTTTGGCACAGTTCAGTGGCCAGGAGCTTGTCGTCAAAAAGAGGCTGGGGAGGAGGAGGCTTGAGTTTTGCGCCCTCACCTCACGCCCTTGCCGGAGGAGCTGAACCTCCCGAAGACTACGGTCCTGGACCTTAGCCTTCGACAGGGGAAGAACAATGCCTTCTTGAAGTCGAGGACTTATAACCCTTAGCCTTCATAAGTCTTCAACAGGGATAGCGGAAGACTCTGTCACTAGGGAAGACTTCACAAACCTGAAAAGATGATATAGATGAAGCAGGGGAGTTAAACAAGGGGCGCCCCAACATCCTCACTTACCTCACCACGCCCACCACTGGTCTGCTCGTATTCATGAGCTCCAGATCGAGGTTTAGTGCGGCAACATCCTCGAGACCTCATTGCCTGTGTCCACTTGGGGTGGCTGGGTGCGCATCCTGGATCTGCTGGATAATAGGGGGTGTGAAGTTCTTCTGGAACTGCTGCGACCACCGTGCGCGGGGTAAAACAGGTCCCTCAACCTGGCGTCGAGGGCGTAGGGCTTCCCCGGCGAACATTCCTGCGAACCCAGCCACCCAGGCGGGAGGATTTCAGGCGAACTTCTTGGAAGTTTCATCGCCTGCAGAAACCTGTAGTTGAACCAGAATGCAAAGACGACGAATATAAACAACATGCGATATGGGAGCATGGACCGGGAAGGAAAAGAAGACTTTCACTTACCGGCTTCGTCTTGGATAGTTTCGCGGAGAAGGCGGCAAAACACCGCAACCATCGAGTGCCAAACAACCGATCGTCTAGCGGACCGCGCTGGCCAGCGTGGGTTCGGCACTGTATTGCCCACCAGGTTGTTGAAGAAGCGGTACACGGCTCCTCTGCGAGCAGTGCGCCGCGAAGATAACAGTACATGAACCTCACACTCTTGGCAAAATAAAACGGCAGAACAGGAACTCAACTAACCCGGAATACTCGGTGTGAGAGAACTATCAAATTAAACTGGGCCAGCCATTTCAAATCATCAAATGAGTTGGAGATTCATGCCGGAGGACTCCGAGAATGAAGAAACGAGAAACCAGGAACCAACCACAAGGACTGCCAGAAAGAGTGGCGGAGCCCCAGGTGTGGACCGAATCACGTATGGTAGAACAAAATGTATGTAACAATAAACAAAATGAGGCGATGATGGTAACCCTCCGGAGACCGGAGGAGTCTGTATGCTGGCGTGACACAGAATGTCTCACACCCATCTCCCCGCCGGGCGAATGGGTAAGGTCAATGTTCACCAACATGCGGCGGGGCAAACCTAAACTCGAACCCGTGGCTTCGATGGGGGAGGCGAGAGGTGAGACAGGATCCGGGCTGCCTTTCGGGCTGCCGAACCACCCACCCCCACCACAGCGAGCTGGGGGCGTCATGGGGAGGGCGAATCCCTCTGCAAGGCCCTGACTCGGGCAGCCATCTAGCGTCACCCCCTTGCAGTGCCATGAGGCTGAAGGGGAGGTGAGTGGGGAGAGGTAGGCTACCGGAAGGAGAGGAGACAAAGGAGAACATGACACACCAGCTCAGCTGCAACCTTCCTTCCCAATGAACTTGGAGGAAGCCTGCTCGAGAATTCACACAGCCCCAAAGCCCAGCATCTCTGAGCGGTAGCCTAATAAAAACCAAACCTGGCATAGGTTGGGAGGGAGAGAGGGTGAAAAAGGAGAGGAGGAAGTAACCAACAGGGGAGAAATTTTGTGCCGAGAGCCAGCAGGGGAGCAGTAGGGATAAGAAGGCGACTAGCCAAGAGAATGCGATCAAGAACTCGATTCCTCCGAAGTGGGAAGAGGACTGAGGGCTCACTCTGACCCTAAAGCGGACTCTACGAGGAACAGCAACAAAGCTCCCTCTTCAGATCTCTTGCACCCAAGGCTAGGGATGGGCCACCTACAACCATCATACAAAACAATAGAATAAAAATGCGATCACCCAGGAAATTGCTTCTACCTAAAGTATTCAAAATATTTTATAAAAAAAAAGGTTCTCAGAGGCAAATACACAACCAAAAAACAAATAAAACTAAAAGCAGTAAACTTAAAATAGACACCATCTTCAAGAATAACATAATAGCCTGTGAGACCGTGAAGAACTCGACCTGGTGGGGGGTTGCAGGATGGAGCAACTCCTTGAGAGGCGATAGGCAAAAAGTAAAACAAACTAAGGTTGGAGAGGAGCCATCGCACGGAACCACCAGGAAAGGAATTCAGGGTTAAAATCTAAATATGTGACTGGGGAAAACTCCGACCGAAATAGCAGAGGTAAGCATAGTCTACTTATGGCTGATAGGGGGCCGTGGGGCATCATAGAAGAATCTCAATATTTATGAAAATGCGAGACCCAAAACAGCCATAATAGATCCAAAAACCCCACAAGAAGATGGTACTTAACTTTAGAGATGGAAAAGATTTGCTCAGTGCGCCATTAGATGAAGAAAAAAATAAACCAAAAATAGGGCGAGCACACAAAAGAATCAGGCATTATCACGATGCTAGAAAATGGAATAAATGGAGTGGCGCTGGTGTGTGCGTCCTGGCGAGGTGTTGATGTGTGGGAGCCCAGCAACGACTCACGCTCTTTTCACGGGGTTTTGATAAGGAGAGATCTTTCAGTATATTTCGTGGTAGTGGTATTTCCTCACCTTCATTATACCAGCGTCTTCCTAAAGGCGATGTCGACTGAAATTGTAACCCCAACTCACAAACTCTTTTCTGGTATATCTAGCATTGTTATACCTAGAAATTAGTGCTGTAATGAATTTCACCGTGACAGGACTGAACTCAGAAAACCCTTGTTCTAAGTAGAGAGTATTGTGTATATACAAAATGTATGTCTAAAAGTAGGAACACCAAAGTAAAAGCAGAGTAATGCTGTCAGACAATGCCAACAACATATTTCACATAGTTTATATCTGATTTTGTTGTCAAGTTAGGTATCATTGTAACTCTATATTCAGATATTTGATATATATTTGTATACACAGTAGACTAACATTTTAATACACTAAGTTTCCATTTAATATTAAAATGAAAATAATTTAATTACAGCATCAGTCATCTTATAGAAAAAAAGTAGTACAGCAAAAACACATCCAAAGATTAGTTTAGAAAAAACCATTCAAGTTTTAGTGCACTTGCAGAAGCACATACACAAAAGATCACATTTTGATAAGAAGAGCAGGCTGTTTATGAGGCAGACAAACACTTAAAGAGTCAGTTACCCCAGAAACAAAGATCCTATGCTTGCAAGCTCAGCAAACAAATATTTGTCTGTTGGTTTCAGCACCCGAGAAGTCTAGTGCACCTTCCAGATTATTCCATCAATTAGAGAAATCTGAAAAATTTAATTTTTGAACCTGAGGTAATACTGAAATATAGTTTTCGTAATAAACCAACAAAATTGTTTTCTTTTCTATTCCATTGAACTCCAATGCTATCCATCTGCCACTTTGAACATTTGAGTAGCAATAAACATGAAAATGCAGGTGGAGTATGAGGCAGCCATTACCATAAAGGCAATATAAACAAAATACCTAAGTATGTCATTTATATATAATACATTTAAATTTAAAAATTATACGATGGTTCAAAGATGTTCCTATTAGGTTATAGTTTAGTAGGCATCAGAGATAACATTCTTCCCTGAGAGATGGCTGGAGCCAAGGAAATATAGATATAAAAGTATTAATTCACACGAAACATAAAAATAGTAGTAATTGTAGAGAGGAAAATGAAGCACAAGACGGCCAATACTTTGCAGAAAGAACATATGCTGCAAATGAGTTAACCCAGGCTGTTGTGGAGCCTCACTCTTGTCCAGATATGTTGCCTTCTCAGGACCACTAAGTGTTTCTGCTTTTCTTCCCCAGGTGTTGTGCAGTTCATGATTGTCGTTATCATTGCATTTTTATCTCATTTCTGTCATTTTTCTAGTTTAACCCTCACAGTCTGGGCTAAGTATATATTAAGCACACCCCTAGGCTGGGCTAAATTTAAGGATGGCCAATTTAAAAAAAATAAATATCAATGGAAAGAGGAAGGTATGCATATGCACGTGGTATAAGAAAAAATTTTTAAAAAATTTTCTATCTTCAAGGAAAGTTGAAAGTGAATAACAACCTTGTATGACGTCTTTTAAAAGACAATCTAAAAATGACTATTTTACCAACTTATAAGTGTTTTCCAATATTTATTTTATTTGTAAAATAATGACAGCTCACACAATCTCATAATAAATAAGAACTAAAATCAGTAACAAATTCTGAGTGCAGTATATTTATTGTAAAATATTTACGAGACGTCCTTGGTTTGGGAGTGACAGTACATTCTCCCATGACATCTCAAGTCAAACTGACATCCCTCTCTCCTCTACTGAGCTACTAGACTGACCATGTAAGAGTTGCCAGAAGTCATTTATGGCCCATGGAAGTGATCTGATGGCACACCACAAATTCATCCCAACTGTAAGGCGAAATCTTGAACACATATGTGTATCACAGACTGCATCACAAAGCTGTATGTAAACATGTTTGTGTGTTACACCTGCCTAAGGGGTTAATACCTGGATTTCATGAGCTATGCTTTGTTACCTTCAGCTGGCAGCTGTCTAGTTTAGTGTTAATGTGGATACCCTTGTATGACAATTTCTGTCTAGTAGTCCACCTTAACTGCTCACGGTGAATTACTCCTGCACATGTGAATCTTTTATCCTGTGTATCTTAATCTGTTGCATCTTGTTCCTCTGAACTCAGCTGTTGTCATGACTCTTGATCCAACACTTATTGTAAATAAGTGGGCAAAGAAAGTTTAGCTAAAATTGCATAAAAACTGGCAAGAAAAATTGGAGTAATAAATCTCTCTCTTAGTGGTAGGCAAGGCAAATTTAATATTTAATCAAGCAAGGTTTTAATACAAAATAATTAAAGAGAGTCAATGAATACCAAAAAGAAATAGCGCACCTCACATGGACACATGAGGAAAACGCAAAGCAAAAGTATCAGAAAAAATCGCAAAGCTGGGAAAGAAACACATTGTAGGCTTTGGTTGTACTGCAAACATCCGGTGCCTTGGAGGTAATTAAGAAAACTGAGAAATAATGTGGGCAGATGGTTGATTAAGGGCAGGACATCTGCAGCAGGAGCTTTCCTCTGGAAACTTTCTGGCAACTCTTCAAATGAGAAAAATTGGCTCCATTTTACACAAAATAAGGCTAAATATGATTAATGGCTTTTTGTGTAACAAACTTGACATGAACAAAAGAAATGTGAAGGTAATAATAGTGATAGCATATGATATTTTATTTAAGACTGAAACTGACATAAACTAAAGGTTGCTATGTTTACTTACAGTATACAGTGCGTTGAATCATGGAAATGTATATCAGGTACTAGACACCCAGAATTTTAACCTATTCATGCATGACATACCAACACCACCTAACTGCTTATGCCATCTCTCATATGCAGATAGATCTAGCCCAATCCCATATCAATACATGCAGACAAAAACATTATGCTCACACAAATGCTGAACTTACATAACACAACTTGAAAACTGGCTCACACCAAACAGATTACAGGTAGCACCAACAAAATCTGACACTCTCTGAGTCACAACAAAGAACATCAGTACAGACCTACAGCAATGCTGAACAATAACACAATTCCACACACACACAAAACAAAAAAATCCTAGGAGTCACATACAACACTTCAATGTGTTTGCTCCATGTCTATTAACATCATCGAGGCTCAGACCCTAGACTAAATGCACTAAGATCACTAACAGGCACAACATTTGAACAAAAAAACGCTCATCACAGTATACCAAACAATACATCCATCCGCCAATAAACTATGCCAGCCCAGCCTGTACACCTGCTATATCCAACACACAACTAAACAAACTACAAATAATACAACACAGCTCTTAGAATCATCCTTGGCAGTACACAATCCACCAATAGAACACTTGCATGAAACCAAGATTCTCACCATCAGGCAACACTTAGACATAGAGGCACACAGTTCTTGGCATCGGTCATAAACTTACGACAGTCCGTACTATTACCTTCACGACCACCACTCAACACACAGGCAAATGGCAGATACACCACACAGACACTATACAAATATCTTGAATTCTATACCACCACCACAAACATCACACAAAACAAAAAGCATCATATACCTCACCAGACAAACACTTAATAACCTTCCCAGCTGTAAAATACTCGCACCCCACCCAACATAAGCAGCACTGAAACACAGCTCTGGATTGGAGAAATGCACCTGACTTTCGACACATTGTGGTCATCATAATCCACTAAGCACCTACAAACTGCATAGACAACACCCTAGCAGACCTTATGTCACTCTGCAAAGTTGGTCTCACACAGTGCATCTCTCTTGGTAGATTGCCTAACTTGGCAGCCCTTCAGACAACAACACACAACATCCACACTGCTACACAGTTATGGTCAGATCCAGTAGCGTGGTGTCATTCTTCTGCAGCGGTGCAGGCACCACAAACAACAGAGTCAGGGAACCACAACAACAACAACAGCACCTTGAATAGGGCTTAACATCAGGTTTGGCTGAGACTTTGATGTGTAACCTGTAGTTTGTATCAGAGATTCTCTTTGTCCATTACACAATTATTGCCTGTGACTATTAACATATAAACACCGGCTGGGCGTATCATCGTCGAATAAAATTGTCTGTTGGGTGCAGTGGACGTTACCGTCGTCGACTAAAAGAATTTCAACCTTTGGTCGACTTTGACTCGGCAGGAAAGTAGTTCAACCTGAGTAAGCTAAAACTCTTACATTCTAATATTCAATCATTACCTTCATTTTGCAACAAATTGGAAGTCTCTAGCACATTTCGATTTATGGTGAATTTTGAAGAAACTTTCATGCGATCCATGTGGTAACTCGGCGAAGAATTTCAGAAATTCTTTACGTCATTTTGTAAGTAATTTGCACTGTTTTATATTGGTGTTACATAAGTTTATATGAAAATGTGTGCAATTTCATGTAAATACAATAAATGCAACCATGGTTGTAGCTTTTTCAGTTTTGAAATATTTTCATAGCAATCGATAACTGCCAAAATTTCAACTCAATTCAATTTTGACTCGACTGAAATGGTAAAACAACGCAATTGTAAGCTAAAACTCTTACATTTTAGTAATATTCAAACATTTACCTTCATTTTGCAACAAATTGGAAGTCTCTAGCACAATATTTCGATTTATGGTGAATTTTTGAAGAAAACTTTTTCCTTACGTCCGCGCCAGAAATTCTTTCATCACGTTGTCGTAATGTTATATTAGTCGTTACATAAAGTTTTATATATGAAATGTGCAATTTCGCCTTAGAATACAAGAAAATAACTCATGGTTGTAGCTTTTATCAGTTTTGAAATATTTTCATATAAATCACGATAAATAGAAAAAATTCGACCTTTGGTCAACTTTGACTTGACCGAAATGGTCGAAAATTGCATTTGTAAGCTAAAACACTTACAGTCTAGTAATATTCAATCAATTAGCTTAATTTTTCAACTAAACAGGAAGTCTCTAGCACAATATTTTTGATTTATGGTGAATTTCTGAAAAAAACTTTCATACGTTTGCGTGTGATAACTTCGACCCGAACATCTCAGAAATTCTTTAAATCACGTTATGCCAATGTTTGCATCGTTTTACATTAGTCGTTACATAACCCTTTTATATATGAAAATGTGCACAATTTCATGTAGAATACACAGCAGAAAATAACTCATGGTTGTAGCTTTTGCTCCAGTTTGAAATATTTTCACAAATCTGCGATAACTGCCAAACTTCAACCTTGATCAACAACTACGACCGAAATGGTTGAAACGCAATTATAAGCTAAAACTCTTACATTCTAGTAATATTCAATCATTACCTTCATTTTGCAATAAATTGGAAGTCTCTAGCACAATATTTCGATTTATGGTGAATTTTTGAAAAAAACATTTTCCTTACGTCTGCGCGGTAACTCGGCCGAACATCTCAGAAATTCTTTCGTCATGTTGTCATAATGTTTGCACCGTTTTATATTAGTCGATACATAAACTTTTATATATGAAAATGTGCGCAATTTCATATAGAATACAGCAGAAAATAACTCATGGTTGTAGCTTTTATCAGTTTTGAAATATTTTCATATAAATCACGATAAATAGAAAAAATTCGACCTTTGGTCAACTTTAACTCGACCGAAATGGTCGAAAACTGCAATTGTAAGCTAAAACATTTACAGTCTAGTAATATTCAATCAGTGCTTCATTTTTCAACAAACGAAGTCTCTAGCACAATATTTCGATTTATGGTGAATTTTCCAAAAAAATTTTTAAATCGTAGCGTTACGAATTCATGCATCATTTTGTATGATATTTTCACTATGTTGCTTTGATCGTTTTACAATTTGTTATATACCAAAATCATCGCAATTTAGTGTACAATACAAAGAAAAAAAATAACCCGTTAACTCTAACCGTTTTGCTTACAGCGCGATTTGTATAAAATTATGTATGAAATTTGTTTCTTATCATATATTTCCAATATTTATATATGATAACGATATTTTTTTCATTTCTGATGGTTGCATACTAAAGCACAAGCAATGACAAAAAAAGAGGCAAAAATGAACTCTTAATCTTGAAAACTAAGCGTGCTGTGATTTTTTGAAAAACTTTTTCGGCAGTATTAACTCCCGAGCAGCTGCCGTATCGGGAGACGTTTTGTAAATAGAGGCCCGGCATTAGAGGGTTAACATTTGTTTATAATTTTTTACATTTTGATTCTTAAAAATTATCACGGTGCATTTTGCCTCTTATAAAATTATTTTGTATGCTGTACTTAATGTTATTGTATTCCAAAATTAAATGCTCTATGTTAAGTTGAATTTTTCTTACTACAGGGTTGTGTCCAAAATGAGCATTATGATGACTGGTCTCCAACACTAACTTGGCTACGTCAGTTTGTTCAGCAGCTATTTGCCACTCCAGTGTGACCATCCTTGAGCAAAGGTTTTATTGGCATAGAAGCAACCAATTCATCATCTCAGGGGAACTTTTGGGGTTCTCAATATATCCCTTAATGGTAACGCCTAGTTAAGTTTGTTTTATAAACCTGTCTGATAGAAAGTTGTGATGAAGTAACTCATGTTTTGATATTTCTATATAGTAGTTTTAGGATCTACTAAAGATATACAAGGTAAAAGCCAGATTTACATTGGTCTTTTTCAGCAAAAATCTGCTTCTGAAACTCAGAACCTTGTTATTAAGCCTTTGTTTATATAGATTTTTATTTACATCATAATTATTTCTTTATTTTAAAACTCAATTACATGTTAGTATGAACTCTAACTAGAGCTTATCAGGCATGTCTAGTCAGTGTTGGGGTTTTGGGGATGAAATATTTATAAAATTTATTATAATGATTTTTGTAAATAATTCAATCAAATGTCAATTGCATTTTTGAAAATTCAGTGTATTAGATAAACTCGAAACAGATTCAGACTTACTATATTGACATTGCAAGCAAAATGAAGAAATACAGTACTGTAGATGTTTAACAAGAAAATAAAGACATTATACTATTCTTGTTTGCTTCAAAGTATATAATATCAAGGTTAATCAGCCAGCAATGACTGATTAAGAAAGGGAAGTATCCTGGAAGGGGACAAAGTGGAAAAATACCTTACCTGCTAAATGAATGTGGCCCACACCACTGACTAGAAACATTTCTTTAAATAGACATCATAATGTGAGGTTTAACTCACTGCCAGGTCCTGATTCAAGGTCTATATCTTTATCTCATTACTGATTGCTTTTCTCCAACTTGTTTTTGTATTAACATTTTATTCATTCTTATACTCGTTTTTAATTTATGTCTATACAGGCAGTCCTCGCTTATTGGTGGCATCGGTTAGACATTTCGTTCACAACATTTGGCTAACGGCGTCGTTAACGAATTTTTAGCGATGAGTAGCGATTTTGGCGTCAGTAAGTGGTTTATCGGCGTCGGTAATCAGTTTATTGGCTTCAGTATGCGGTTTATCGGCTCCAGCAAGCGGTTAACGGTGCCGTTAAGCAATTTATTGGTGCTTACGACGTCTTAAATGCCTTTTATTACAATAATTATTGTGATGTTTTGGTTTTCGTCGATTTTTGGTTATCGGCGCTCACCTGGAACAGAACCCTTGCCGTTAACGAGAGACTACCTGTACATTTCTAATTTTACGGTTTCATGTTTTGCATGTCAGTTTTCACCTTTACAGTAATTGTAGAATTTGGTTTTGTTGTTTTAGGTATGTATTTTGTTATTTTCAGTATACTGTATATACATATATATACTGTATTAATTAATGAATTGTAATTATTCTTCTTTCTGTTTTCCTTGTGCTCTTTTTTCAGTGGTCTCGTTGAACTTATATATAATGTTACCAAGTTATGTTCATATATATAAAGTAACTGGTTCGTAAGTAATATTTTAAAGTTTTATTAACCCTTAAACGCCGAGCCTCTATTTACAAAAACGTCTCCGTATGCTGGCGGCGTTCGGGAGTTAAGCGCCAGCGGAAAAAAGTTTTTCAAAAATCTATGCGCTTAGTTTTAGATTAATAGTTCATTTTGGCTCCTTTTTTGTCATTGCCTGAAGTTTAGTACACAGCATCAGAAATGAAAAAAATATCATTATCATATATAAATATTGAAATATATGACGAAAGCAAAAATTTTCATATATTTTATACAAATCGCTGTGAGCCATGATTTAAAGCTAACGGATTATTTGTTTTCTTTGCATTGTACACTAAATTGCGATGATTTCAGTATATAACAAATTGTAAAACGATCAAAAGCAACACAGAAAATATTATCACAATATGATGCATGAATCACGTACTTAGCGGACCATTAAAAAATGTTTTTGAAATTCTACAAATTGAAATATTGTGCTAGAGACTGTTGTTGAAAAATGACTAATTGGTTGATATTACTAGACTGTTAGTGTTTTGGCACTTACAATTGCAGTTTTCGACCATTTATGTGGACTCAAGGAAAAGTTTTTCAAAAATTCATCATAAATCGAAATATTGTGCTAGGGAACTTCCAATTTATTGCAAAATGATTAAATGATTGAATATTACTAGAATGTAAGTGTTTTAGATTACAATTGCGTTTTTACCATTTTGATTGATCAGAAATTAACGAGGTTGAAATTTTAGCAGTTATCATTGATTTATATGAAAATATTTCCAAACTGATAATAGCTACAACCATAGGTTGTATTTTGTTGTATTTACATGAAATTGTGCATTTTCATATATAAAACTTTATTAACCAGGATAATATAAGCAGTGCAAAAATTAAACAAAATGACGAAAAGAATTTCTGAAATTTTACGGCCGAGTTACAGCGCGGACTAGGAAAAATTTTTAAAATTCATATAAATCGAAATATTGTGCTAGAGACTTCCAATTTGTTGCAAAATGAAGGTAAATGATTGAATATTACTAGAATGTAAGAGTTTTACCTTACAATTGCGTTTTTCGACTATTTCGGTTGAGTCAAAGTTGACCGAAGGTTGAAATTTTTTGTAGTCGACATACGGTACGTCCACTTGGCACCCAACAGACAATTTTAGTCGACGTATGATACGTCCAGTAGGCGTTTAAGGGTTAAGATAGAGTTACTGAATTAAGAAGTTAAAATTTTAATATTTTTTACCTTTTTCAGTGTTTGAAAAGCATTACCTCGATAGAAGTTTCGATAGGACGGGTCAAGTATCAGTTGTTATTACACCTGGTGTGGGTGTCTTTGAAGTAGATCGAGAGCTTACTAACATCACAAAACAAAGAATAATAGACAATGGTGTGGGATCAGATTTAGTTTGTGTTGGAGAGCAGCCTCTCCATGCTGTTCCATTATTGAAGGTAAGTGACTTCACTTGAGAAAGTGACATACTGTACTGATTCACATATCTGATTTTTTTCTACAATTTTGTCAGTATTAACCACTAGAAAAAAAAAATTATGAAGTACCAGATATGAAATGGTGAAAAAAACAATTTATAAGAGAGAAGTAATATTTATACAAACAAGCATCAGGGCTATCTTCACCAAACAACAGCAAAGAATGAATGTGCAAAGGAAATCACCTTTGAACTATTTTAAGAAAAACCAGTATCCAGAAAGATAAAAACTACCTGGTACAGAGTAATCACTAATTTCCACATGTTTATTGGCAAAAGAGAGGAAAAAATGTAGATGAATAGATAAAATTAGTGATTAAAACCTTGGGGCAGTCCCTAGGTTCATGAAATATCAAGATCTTGTGTAATCAGTTGGTATACAGCTTTTAGACCTGAAAAAGTAAGTTAGTTATTACTGGAGACCCAGGTTCCCACAGACTCATATGCAGGACTTCCCTTCAATCTTCTTTTGTGTGTTAAACAAGACTATAGTATGGAATGCTTGAAGACAACTTTTATGTAAAAGGTTTTTTGTGAAACAAACTGCAGTGTTTTAAAAGTTGCAATGAAATAATAGCGTACTCCATTTTACTAAGCTATGAGAGCTTTCAGTACATCGTATCAGATTTTCTTACTTCTGGTCATATGTAACTAAAACTTGTCATAATGAATAGTTTGCAGACTTCCAGGAATGATGTATTCATGTATCCAATAGCAATTTGGTAAAACTTGTAAATATAGTGGCCACATCAAGACCTTGAATTAGAGTTTTAGGAATGATAAAACAAGTAAGAAATGCACCAAAGTTTCTTCAGCACAATCAAGTTTTCTGTACAGTGCATAATGCTATATGAAACTCTCAGCCACAGCCCAGTGGTGGCCTGTGTTGTTAGCACCTATAACAGTGCCAGATGCGCAATCATGGCTAACTTTGTCCTTAAAAAAATTAAAACTACTGAGGCTAGTGAGCTGCAATTTGGTATGTTTGATAAGTGGAGGGGTTGATGATCCTTCGACAATTTGCAGCCCTCTAATATAGTAGTTTTTTAAGATCTGAGGGCGGACAGAAAAAAGTGCACATGGACAGACAAAGCCATCTCAATAGATTTCTTTTACAGAAAACTAAAACTGGGCCAAGAAAAATAGAAGCCAGTACAGCAGTATTATTCCCTATTATTTTGTGCATACCCAGATCACCATATAATATAGATCTTCATCTATACCATTTATCACTGGTTTTCTGGGCTTCCAGCTGGTCTTTATCCTGATGCTTTTATGTCTAAAATATTTTCCTGAAAAACTGGTCATCACCCATTCATATCACTTGCCCAAACAGCCTCAATGTTGAAAGATCTTAGTTCATATATCAGCTTTTGAATACCACATGCATTCCACCCAGTAATCTGCAGTTACACTTGTTTAACATATATATAATTTTTAAAGTGGCCATGTCTCTATACCACAGAATGATTTAGATGTGTCTCTGCTTCATTTATGCTGCTGCCATTCTTTTTCTTACTGTCCTCTCATTACCTGATGCACAGTACACTATTTCCCCAAGGTAACAGATGTTTTATATGATACAGTGCTCCTCCCTTTCCCATTTGCTCGTCTTATACATGCCACAGTATCAGAAATAACTTGCAGTTTTTATATTTTGCAATTCTGAGCTTCCCATGTGACACCATCGGCTGCTTTCAGTGTATAGTAATGATTTTAACAATGCACCTCTCTGCAGCCTGTACATGGATACTCTTCTATAGGGTGATCCTGCATGCAGTGGGCCTTTCTTGTTGCAATATACAGTAGGTGGTGCTAAAGCCTCCTTCCCAAGCCCTAGCTGTATTGTTGTCTGTTTGTTACTTCATCTGTTGCCTTGGGTCTCACAACAGCAGTAGTCTATCACTGCGCTGATCCTTGATGAACACCACCATTTATCTCAAAATTTTTCTGATATACCTGCCATTATCTTCATTTATATTTTGTGTTACATAAGATTAACATCCTGGCTTTGTTATAAGTTAACATCACTGCTTGATGGAGTCTTTCTTGTATTCTCCTGGTTTTTTCTTAATGAATGTTTATCTCTCATTTCATGTCTTGGTATTCTACATGCCTTCTCCAGTATTCACAGATATGATATAATTTCTTATCTTTTCATGTTAATGTCTCCATTTTTATCGTTTAAGTACTTAGCTCTTTGTATCTCTTTTTCATCTACTTTTCACACTTTCCACTTCGATGTTCTGACCATTTTTTCACTGGTTTATTGAGATTTTGAATTGGTTCATCCCAAAATATCTTCTCTGCCCTTGTCACCTACCATATAGCCTCCTTCCTCATCTTCCTTACCCCTATAACCTTGGATCAAAATGCAGGCTAATTGACAGTGACATTAGTCAGTTTGTGTTACTAGGGTAAAAGTAACTGCAGTAGATCATTATTAGTTTAACCAAAGATTTGAAATTAATGTATTTGATAGGTTGTGGGTGCTTTCCTATGTTTTGAACTGTGAATATAGTAATATACTAATTCCAAGGTATTTATATCATAGCCTCTTTATAATTATGGTTTTAGTATGGAGAGTTCATGCTGATTTTTATTGCTGTATGTTGTATTCTATGGAATACTGTAAATTGCTTTTACTAGTATTTCCATTGCAGTTTCATAATAAGAGAGAACGTGCACAGATGACACAGTGTACATACATATGGATCAATCTTAGCTTTTACTCTTCAAACAAAAAAAAGTTGAGTATGGTACATTTGTTCCAAGAATAAAGTTGCCACCTGAACGACCTAAGACTGTAAAGAAGGAAAAGTTAGATATATTTCTGGATAAACCACATTATGAAACCCAAACGAGAAACAGCTTTACTAACTCCATCTTTGATTATGAAACATGATGCCCAAGTTTTCAAACTGCCTACTAATCAGAGCAATAAGTAAGTAACATTGTTTATGTTTATTTGTGAGTCAGTGTACACACCCCTTTTTGGCAAATTTTAACCTAGATGCAATATGCATGCAAACATTCTAAAGTTGTGTCATTCAGTAAGTTAACATTATAGAATGCTCTGCTCTTCTTTCAGAACATACAGGAGTTTGCAACGAACCACCAATAGAAAGAAAACCAATAGTGTTCGTCTTCTGTCAACCTTTAACAAGGGTAGTCTTCAGCGTAAGATGTCTGACCCAGATATTTATCACAATGTAGAACAAGTAGTATTTACTATGGATTTGAGCTCTTTAAGCTTTTTATCTGTGATGAATCATGTGCAGGTGTTTTGATCATCCTTAAGCAGTGGAAGAAATGATTGAAGTTTGCTGGAATTTCATGTTTGTTTATCACGAACTCTTTACTATACTTGAACTTTTTAATGTGCGTGTGTGTGTGCAGGCAATCCTGCAGGCACTCACAGGAGAGTAATCTCTCCAATTCTACCTGGGTATGTATCCTGGTTCCACAACATCTTTGATGGCAGTCTGTTGTATACACAGTGTGCAATCTTGCTCCCAGAAAATTTGACGTATTACACTGCTTTTCATTAATCAGTAAATTAGAATTGTGATGAAAATTGTGAGCTTTTCCTTCAGCCAGCAATGCTGAACTGTTGTGTAGATACATGGTGTGTGTGCATGATTATTACTATTATTATTCAGAAGATGAACGCCATATCATATGGAACAAGACCCGACCGGTTCAGTAACTTGAAATTCAAGCTTCAAAGAATATGCTGATCATTCGAAAGCCGTAACAGGAGGTAAAGGGAAATACAAGAATAGAAGATTAGTTATTTAGAACAGATAAATAATAATTTAATAGATAAATAAATATTTAAGTAAAGAGATATTAAAATACCAGTGAGGTATGTAGGGTAGTGTTGCATTGCATGTTTGCTTGAACTTCTGAAATTCCAGTTGCACAACATCCTCTGGAAGGTTGTTCCACAGTCCAGTAGTGTGAGGAATAAAGGACCTCTGGAACTGTGAAGTTTAACAGTGAGGCATATTTACTGCATATTGGTGCTGCTGTTCACCGAATCTGGTTGCTCTCGGCAGGAAAAGGGAATCAGTTCAATTGTGAATGTGAAAGATCTCTGTTAAAATACAACTTATGACACAGTGACAAACAAGAGTCCATCCGTCAATGATCCAAGTCATAACTGCTCATATTAGGAAACAGAAACCTACCACCATAAACCAAGCTATCTGAAGATAAATCTCTGGCAGAAGCAGACATCATACCACCTAAGCTTCAGTAAAAATGAAAACTATTGATTGGATCTTTTTATAGATTTTCATAGCATCCTCCCTTCCAGGCGGGTGGGGACTTTGCTGAATGAGTCTGAAGCTTAACTATTAGTGTAACACTGACTCCCAATCTTTCCTTATGAAAACATCTAATGAAAGTTTCAGCAAGTGCCACCACGAAAGTTAGTATTAGCCCAATAATTACAAAGGCCTCATATGCCTATGGTATAATCATAAATCAATGCAACCTGTTTCAGGTCGTGTTCCCTTTACTAGAATACTGACCTGCATTATGGATATCTACTTCTGCCAGAGATTTATGTCTTTTAGATAGAGTAGTTCATGATGGTAGGTTTCTGTTTCTTAATATTAGCAGTTATAACTTGGACCATCGATAGATGGTCTCTTGTTGTCACCTATAAGTTTTATTTTGCTAGATCTCACTATTCACAATGGATCTGATCCTTTTTGTACTAGAGGCTATTAGATATGCTTCTACAACAACACCTGGTATCCAGTAAATATGTCTTGTCGAAATTCTCCAGAGTTCCAGAGGGCCTTTATTCCTCACATCGCTGGACTGTGGAACGATCTCCCTGAAGGTGTTGTGCAACTGGGACTTCAAAGAGTTCGAGCGAAGATACAATGTATTACCTTAATACTACTCTCCCTGAATTTAATACATTTTTATCTACAGGCAGTCCCGGGTTATGGCCCGGGCGCAGTTAATAGCGATCCGGTTTTTATAGGCGCTTGTCCTAGCGACGAAAATATGAAATTTTCAAGCGAAAATCGCCGATTTCCACTTATTGGCGCTGATAATTGGGCATTGGCGCCGATACATACCTAACAGAGGCGCTGGTAACTGAAAATCGGCACTCTTGGGCGCGATAACCCCGAGTCGCCGGCGAAAATGTGATTTTCAGTTAGCAGCGTTTTTGGTTATCATCCTCAAGCGGAGACCCGCCCGATAACTAGGACTACCTGTATTTATTAATATTATGATTAATTTTTCTTTTGCGTGAGATCTCTATTTTCTGTATTTCTCATTACCTCCTCCGTTCTTTCTAATGAACACCATATTTATTGGAGCTTAAATTTGCAAGTCAATGGCCTAATGAGCTTGTTCTGTGAATGGGGTTCATCTTCTGGATACAGTAATAATAATAATAATTTAGTAATAATAATAATAATAATAATAATAATAATAATAATAATAATAATAATAATAATAATAATAATAATAATAAAAGGATTTTGACAAAGGAAAAATCTATTTCTGGAGAGGGGCCCAAGTGTCACCGGTGAAATAGTTCATTTTAACCTTATTTCTGATAATTCCGTTGCTAGATACCAGAGAAAGTAAATGAAATGCTGGAGTTACTACCCCAAATGACTCCACTGGGTGGAGTGGGTGTATGAAGGTGAACTACAAAACCACGGAATATATCCTAGAGATTCTCCAATGTCCAAAGTCCCAACGAGAGAATTTTTAATTAAACCCATGCACTACTCGCGGACTGTATAAAGCAACTTCTTGTGCATTCCATGTTAGCACCACCTCACTAGGGTAATGAAGTTTATCAAGGGAGGAAGATGAAAAAACAGGGGTGGGTCACGGGTGACACGGGCCCCTCAGAAATAGATTTTCCTTTGTCAAAATCCTTTTTCTGAACCCGAGTCCAATGTTTTCCAGATAATAATAACAGAAATAAACATCATTCTTGTACTGTATTAAAGACTTAAATAAGAAACGTTGAAAACTAGAAAATTCTTACCTTGAACATTAGTAAAGGTCCTCTAAGTTCATGTAATGAAAATAATGTAAGTGGTGCCGTCTAAGATCATGAGCTTAGAATAGCACCTGAACAAACTGTATTAAGAAAATACTTCCTGCCTAATAGCAGACCCAATGACATTTCCCCCTTTTTTTAAGGAGGACCTGTGACAAAATTAGAACTGTCTAAAAACACAGAAAGGAAAACTGGACACAAGAAGCAGACCTTGTAAAGGGAGTACTCCAAGGTGACCACAGTAAGGGACCTTCAATTGAGGATAGAAAAGTTAGAATTGAGGAATTCACAACACTACCCTGATGAGAAACCAAACTGATTGGACTGCGCCAGACAGGGCGAACAGTACAAGGAAAACTAACACTAGAAAGCTAGCTGATTAAAAATTTTTAGGACTTCCTTAACAAGGAAAGTGAAACAAGATGATTGTTGGTTGAAGCTAACCTCCGATACATTTACTCAAAAGACCAGGAAACCGAATGTGGACGGGTACTGTTCTTAGACAAACACAGACCTTAGGGATGAAAGTTAAGGGCCTGTGAGGTCTGGTTCAACAAAACACTTTCCCTTTCGAGGCCAATGCTGGCATCGGTACTATGGCCGAAAACTTATGTGAAGGTGCTTTAGTTAGCAACTGCAGAACCATGCAGTAGAGTAGGATCCCTTACACAATTTCAGGAAAACAGTAATAACAGGACCAATGATTTCCTCCTAAACTGTAAGATTACAAAGACATACAAAGCCAGGACATCAGAGTTTGAGGAGCTAGCGCAGGCTGGAGTTTATACCAGATGGGACAGCTTGATGGTTATTGGCTGAATTGGGTTTTACAAACAGACTACTTCCAGGCCCAGGAAAGGTCACAGGCTACCTGAATGGCATTCACGTCTAAGGACTATTCGACACAGGGGGAGGCCTGGATTAGGGAAAAAGCAGTGACATTTTGGACCCCTCTGAAGGGTGGTAGGGCAAAAGCACCTGTGTCTGTTGGTTATGGAGAAGAATGAACCATGAGGCACAAACGAAGCTAATTAGGAGTCAAAACCACTTGTTTTACGCAGCGCACTATTGCTGTTTTGTTCGAACCCAGCTAAAGGAAACACTCTGGAAGAAGTTTCCCAAGGACAGGGAAAGACTGTCACACCTCCAAAGCGTTGATATGGAACTGCCGGGCAGTGACCGACTAAATTTACCATGTACTTCATTGGGCCAAAAAAATATCCACCTCACCACGCCAGAAGAGGTGCGGTGTGGAATACTGAGGCAGAGGAAGCTGGAGAGGAACTGACCCGGTAAACGCCGAAGCAGTTGTGCAAGGCCAGAGCCACTATTCAAGCAGGAGGAATCAAGGGGCGCGTCCTGACCACCATGCCCGGTCATAAACTCCAGCACGGCCCAGAGGAGAACCGTCACTGAAGCAAGCGGAAAAACCGGTTCACTTTTCTTGGGCACGGGGAGAGGTATGCTTGAGATGATGAAATGATAGGATGTCCTTGCTATCTCTTTCCACTTCCACTGGATTCACGCACAGGCTACCCTCCTGAATCAGGTGATTCCTTCCTGGTTACTTAAAGCGAACTCTAGAAGCCCGATTATAATGACAGCGCCCTCCAGGCAATTCCCGCTGGGTGCCCAAATGGGCTCCAGGCAACTAGATATACATTCGCACCAGCACTCCTAATACGGGCTGTTGAACTACGGTATTGTTCAAACTTTGTAAAGACTCTGGGCCGCATTGAGGAGGGCATGAACCTGGATAGATGCATGCTCCCGAGTCTGAATCCCAAGAAGGATAGGACCTTTCTCGACAAGATGGCAAGAAAGGCGTCGGAAGGTCTATAGAAGGTGATTCGGCTTACGGCGCAGTAGGATCGAACCCACAAGACTGTAACAACGAGACTTGCCGCATGAATACAAGGAAAACAAGCGGGACACGCCGGAAAAATTTTCCAGTGGAAGGGAACTTCCTTGGCAGACTGAAAAAGCCTGACAGGCCATTCACAAAGACCCCAGAACTCTGGCCGGAGGCTGATTGAACCTGATTGGGGGGGGACAACAGTCCAGCCCACCCGGGCCTGATAATAACTATACTCTGGGCCCGGAACTGAAGTTCCAGTATTTGAAAATGGTACAGCCTCCCACCCATATGAGAAATACACAGGGGAGGGCGGCGATTCTTCCGTGGGCGAATGCCTTCCCAATTTCTGGAGAGAGAGTAGGATGCATCCCTGCTCTATATGATAACCCCGAGGTCCAGAGCCTCTGTTAAATGTCTAGTGAAAATTCTTTCAACCAGGTTTTTCGTAGAAGCAAAGAAAACTCCTCTTGCGAACCGTGGGGCAGAGACACACGGGGAGGTGTTACAAGGGCTGATGTGTTGGCTGAACCCGCGCACATCGGTGGAGGCTGAGGTGAGGCTGACGGCTGCCTAGAGGCAGAGACCTGAAGGCCTGCACCACCGCCTGAGCAGGGGCTCTTGAACTACATGAACTTCTTGCCGGACTTGGGGCAGGTCGGCAAGATCGAACCGTTTCTGCTGCATGGGGTAGACACCCGCGAAGCGGAGGCTCTGGTATAGCCGTGCCCAGGCAGGGCGTATCGCGCCCACCTGGGAAAGATTAATTCTCAGGTGAAACGACTATAAGATTTTTTCAGCTCAAGAGCGGAGCGGGCAAGCCTGACACACCTGTTTCAGCTTCCGAAGAATTGACTCGGGCTTGGGAGCTGTGCTGAATAAATTAGAGCGTAAGTCCAGGGTTAGAAGACTACACTGTGAATGCATCTCAGATATCTGTCTCCGGAAATGCCTCAGGCCACATTTTTCAAAACAAGCCTGTTGATAAGAGGGGCTACATTCGGAGCACAGGGGGTAAGAAACAGGGCTCTCAAAGAAACGCGATGAGACCACAGCTGGCGTGAACTTGGGATTCTCCACGCCTGCCACTCCGTTGAAGTTCTCAGGGGCAGTGTGTCAGCCTAGCTGAGGGCTCACTTATGGATCCTGCCAGACAGATGCCATCTCGTTCTGACGATCGGTAAAACCGGATAAGAGGATACCAGACGGGAAGGGAAAAATGCCCTTCCACCAACCTCGTGTGCCCACACCGACAGGAGGTGCCTTCATGCTGGGAAGCATAAAGGAAGGCACCAAAAGATTCCCCCAGACAGGAGGGGAAAGAGATTGGAGATGTCCGGAACGATTCCGGAGCGAGGCAGGACAACAGGTGATCCATTGACAATGAGTCTTGGATTAATCGCCCAGGATTTAGCTCCTGGGAAGAAGGCATGGACCATGAGGTAGATAGTTAGTTTAATAGGTTGACAATGACCCTCAAATGGAGCTCCTTATAGAAACCACGTAAAAAGTTTTCAACAAAGGAAGAAGGGTAACATGCCATTTGCTTTGCTTGGGCCGTCAATCCCTTTCCAGAAGAGGCGGTGCCAAGCTTCGTGAAGTAGCACCGGATTGAAGATCGAAGGACGTCCTTGAGGGGGCGAGCGGGTCTTCTTGGTTTAAAATTTATTTTTTTTTTCACCTTAGGGACGGTAGACCAGAAACCGTCGAAAGGGATGAAGGTAACGAATCCCCTAAAGGAAAAGTTTGCCTCACCAAATTCCGGTACACAAGCGAGGTTTGCCTCAATTATTCCGCACCTGTATCACTCCGGGGCGATGTTCACAGGTCGAAGAAGCGAGACAGAAAGGCATAGCGTCTTCAGAAAACTCTCGTAAACAATTAGCAGGCGAAGAGTTACGAGACTGCGGCCGGCCTCAGGAGAGGGGAAAAAAATAGGACCCCAGACACGGAGAACAACTATTAATAAGTTACCGCAAGGAGTTTGGCGAAGGAAAAACCGTGGTGTATATGAAACCTACCAATTTGCGAAATTTCGCCGAGCTTAATTTGGCGGAGGAAATGCGTCCGGCGTACCTATGTAAACCTACCGATCACGAGAATCTCGCCGGAAAACTTAAACACCCGAAAGATTAACTATTAATAAGCGAATTAACTAATAATAAGCCACAGGCGAGAGAACCGATAGGTTTATATGAAACCTACCAGTGCGAAATCGCCGGAGGCGAGTTTGGCGGAGTGAAATCGATAAGCGTATATAGCAAACCTACCAGGTTATCGCGAAAGGCGACTATTAATAAGCCACATGAAGGCGGAGCTTGGCGGAGGTAAAACCGACGAGTATATATAAAACCTGCAGTTCATCAGGTAGCCTGCTTTCGGAGAGCACCAAATACAACGCCAATCACTTGCGGTGCAAGCGACTAATATTAAGCAAGGCGGCGTTTGGCGGCGATAAAACCGACCAGTGTAAATAAAACTCACGGATTCATCAAGTAGCCTGCTCGGAGAAAACTGCTTTACAACCTTCGAGTCAAAAATTAAGTCACATATTTGGAGTTTGGAAGCAAGCCGACGAGCATATGCTCTCGCCTCTGAGTTCATCAAGAAGTCTGCTCGAGGAAACAAGCGTCTTCATAACCTTCGTGCCAAGCTATAAATCAAAACAGACTGCGCGCGGGATGGGCTATAGACTCCGTGACGCTGGTTTGTTGCAGGATAAGTGAACATTCTACGCCAACAAAACAACCCGGCAGAAAAAGGAGCATGCTGGAGCGCGGATGCGGGCAGGTAGTCTGCGTAGCAGCCATAGCCTGAGGTCAGACCAGAAAACCCGGAAAACCGGAGAAAAACGGGCTAACAGGATAAAGCTCATGAACATAAAAACAGAGTCAGCGGAACATTCGAGGCGATCATGTTTGAATAAAATGGGAGGTTGTATGAACTGTTGGAAGTGGCGCACTCGACCAAGAGGAAAAACCCCCGGAGGAGGATATCCTGAGCAGTGATAAGCGGTGGGGGAATAGCGCCGACCGCTAAACACTAAACTTATACAACGGTAAGCAAGGAGGCGCCCAACAAGATAACGAGCTTGCAGACAATTGGTAGCAAAGGAGGGGAGCGCCCGAGTAAATAAACGAAGACAGTTAGGTGGAAATAGCGGCGCGTATGAAGAACTTAACAGTGAGGTCACGAACAGCCAGGAAGCACCACGAAGGAAATAATTAAACATAAAAGGAAGAGGAGGAAGGATAGGCCAGAGGTTGGTAACCCAAAGCAGCGACCAGGGGTGGGACAGCACTCCCGAGCGCCCAGAGATTCTCATAGATCCTCGCTATGTAAGCTGTTGCACGACAAGAAGCTGAGAGAAAAAGGAAGGGCAAGAAACCTCTACGGCCAGAGCAATGAAGATAAAAGAGTGTGAGCGGGGTGGGAGAGCACTCCTGGTCACCTCCAGGTCAGGTGGAGTGCCAACTCCAGACACACCGAGGACAATCAATCGAAATGCAGAGGGAGGGGATGTAGGCTGCAACATAAAAATAAGGATGAATTGCTCTCAAACTAGCAGAAGTTAACAAACTTTGAAAACAAACCAAGGGAGAGAGAGCAAAGGATAAAAAGGAGAGAAGGGGACTCTCAAGGGAAACCACAAATAACATATATATAGTCGGTAAAAGTGTGAACAGGAGTGGAGGCGCTCCCGGTCACCGTGGTAAAAACAACCCAAGAAGGTTGAACTAGGATGGAAGCTACATGAGTCAAACCCTGTTATTCCAGCTTAACTTATTAGGAACATTAGCCTAGTGGCCAGAAACAGGAGAGGGTGGATGTAAGGCAATATATCAAGCCAAAACCAAACAAAGGAAAGCACCAGACACAAAACACACGTAGCACAGAGCGAGATGCCGACATGGAAACTCATGCGTACAGGTCGAGATCGTCCTCATGTAATTTTTTCCCGAAGGAAATTATTGCAATAACCCTAGGCTAACTAACTGAGCCGATGTAAAAGGAAGAGGAAGCCTAGGAGGAGGGAATAGGCTAACCAATAACTCAAAAAAAAAAAAATCATAACTAAAACAAAAATTGTCTATAAGGTACATGTAGGATAGGCAGGCCCAACACAACATGAATGATGAAGGGACATATTCGACCTCAGTTAAGTAGAGAGTATCCCAAAATTAACAAGATTCAAGCATCCAAGCACAAGGTCAAAAAATTAAATGTAACAATAATCATGTTCTAAACACTTAGAAGTGAGTCTAAAACAAGGCAAAAATAAAGCCAAAATAGAAGCGAATAGGCCAGGGGGTGTATTAGCCTAAACAGTGAACAGCATGACCAGGAAGAACACAAATTCTGAAATAAACAAAATTATAAAAACAAAGTAAAAACAAGTAACAGTACCAATAATAAAGATCCCCAAAGGCTAAGAAGTGGTGACAAAAATAAAGCATAATGAGGCCATGATAATGGCCGAATGGGCTCAGGGAAGCTAAGTAGCCTAGCGGCTCAACAACACTTTACCAAGTAATGAAGCCCACGATAAAAAGCGAATGGGCGAGGGTAGCTCGTAGCCCTAGCGCTAAACATCACTCCGTAATGAAGCCATGATAAGGCGAATGGGCTCAGTGGGTAACTCGTAGCCTAAGCGTAAACATCCACTTCCGGTAATAAATCACTGCAAGTAATGAAGCCATGATGCGCGAATGGGCGAGGGGGTAGCTGTCTTCGCGCTAAACAGCACTTCTCGTAGTAAATGGGTACAGAACAAACAAATTAATCAAACCACTAAGTTAGGATCATTAGGTAAAATATCCCAAATAAAAGGGATACAAATAAAAGCTTACAAACAAACATGCCGACCCAAGACCAAGAGAGGTCAAAGACAACGTGAGAGGAAGTCGAGGCAGCGTGAAATCCCTTTAATTATTATTAAACCAAGGAAAATAAAAGCCTCAATCGCCTAAAAAACAACAAACACTGGTACTCAAGTAATAGAAGAAGAACCTTGCGAGGATGCCATAAAAAATCCAAATAGAGCACAAAATAAGGATCACAACGAAGTGCATTGTGAGCAACGATGCTAAAATGGAATCATGACTAGTGTTGCCTTGTATACAGTCCTTGATAGTGCATGAGCATCAGCACCTCTCGTTGGGACTTTTGACATGAGAATCTCTATGGGGATAGTTCCGATGTTTTGTAGTTCACCCTTTCCATACGACTCATCTAGTGGGCTCGCTCTGGGAAGTAATGCTCAGCATTCATTTAGCTTTCTCTGGTATCTGGCAGATTACCTGGGAAATAAGTGCTGAATGGACTACTCACCGGGTGACACGGGACCCCGATCCAGAAATAATAATAATAATAATAATAATAATAATAATAATAATAATAATAATAATAATAATAATTAATAATAATATGTATAATAATAAAGTCAACAAACAGGGGATTAAGCAGGGGACGATACCTTGGGCTCTGTGTCAGTTGGTGAGTGCAGGTACATAGTGGGTGGTTTGCCCACCATCAAAGTTAACTACTAAGATATCAAAGTCTGTGTGGAATGTAATTGTGAGATCATCTTGGTTGTCAGGGATTAAGTTGTGGGGACAAGATGGTCTCTACACCTTCAGTATTGGAAGAAGTTGTTTGAGTAATGGGGATCTTCTGTGCTTGAACTTTTCATGACCAGGTTGAACAGAAAACTTCCAGTTATCTGCTCTTCAGATCCAGATCCCTGGAGCAATGGAAGATGCATTTAAACATCCCTGGGACAACATGGAAGAGGATGTGTCTCCATTATTTGAACTTCTTTGCAATGAGCAAGCAGTGTTTGTCACCTTCAGTCTTCATATGACTCAGGTGGCTCGTTAACTACAAGCTGGTGATATCCCAATCTGCTGTCTCTCCTAGTCAGACTCTGAAAGTTACGCTAGCCCACAATCCAGTGTCAGCTGCACCTTTGCTGGTGCAGTCAGGCAGTTCACTCCCTGCTCTTTCTCTTCTCATGTGAAGGTTATCCATTGTCTGCTGCAAGAGAGAGGATTTTCTTGCTGGGTTGTAAGGGAGATGTCAGGGTACCTGCAATGTTCTTCAGCAAACGTGTACTATCACTGGTGTTGTAGAAAGGGTAACTCTCTGGTTGGAGTGTCTGTTCAGAGGATTGCAGACTTTCTCATCCACCTGCAGTAAAAGTGCAGTAAAAGGCTATTGCTCAGCCTTGTTGCTGGCATTCAAACTAATTAGAAATTATGAGGTCTTGTCCTCCTTTGGAATGCGATACAGAAAATTAGGGAAGCTCATTATAATTTTAAGGTGGTGAAACATGGAGGTTAAATAAAATATAAAAAGTCATTCAGTATTTTAATAAAATAAAATTATTCAATATGAACATCCATCCGAAATACCATGGTATCTCTTTAGTTTCAAATGACCTTTCTATTTAGCAAGCTACGGACTGCATCATAACCTGTAAGTCCATACCGTTGCATTATTAGCACGAAAACTTTAAATATTCGAAAGGCAACAACTTTTATTATGAAAACTATAGCACTCAAATAGTCTAGGGGTAATGCACAGATATCCTTATTTACCAATGGAGGATAAATATCAATGTAAGCATATCTCAATAACACCACAACTATTAACACCAGCAGAAAAGCAATACCACCCATATAAAAGGACTAGACATAAACTGACTGATACAATCCAAAACTATAAACCTAACTTGCCAATAGAACTGTACAAAAAACAGTAACAAAACTGTTATGATGCCAATGCATGAAAAAGGTTTTAGAGTAACTTATCCTTACAGAAGTTACTTTATTATTGTTTTTAGGTCATCAAAACTTCTTAAAAACCTCAACTAAAGAGCTAATGGCACCTTACCTGTGATTAAGAGGCGAAGCATGAATGAGCTTAAGTGAAGATTTTCCAATCAATTGTCGCTCCATGCTTGATGTAGAGTCAAGAGGGGGAGAGAGTAAGTGAACCAGTATTTAGTGAAGAGCCATTTCACAGATCAATACACAGACGCCTGAAGGTTCTACTTGCAGTTTAGCCGTCTTCCCCTCAATGCATCTGCTAAACAATCTCTGTTGTAGCCCAGCACTCAGTGTCAAAAATGGGTTGTATGAGTGAACCTTTCAGGTCATTATACCTGTTGCCACTGTTGAAGTCAAAGTAGTAAGTTCACTGGCGACCAGCCATTTCTCTGCCGTCTCACACTATAACGAAAAGCCAAAGTAAAAGATTAGTTCCAGAGATTCATTGCTTGTCTTGGTGCTTAAGACCACCAAACAGCAGATGGGCATTATGCAAATTAACTTAAAATGACAGAAAAAATATAGTGAAGAAATTTTGTCCTAAAGCAATACATCCATGAATAGAACATACAGTGAAATTACCCATTCTGACCAACACAAAACTGGGTTAGAAAAATTATATTACAGAAAAAATGGGAATTACATTTGTTTTGTACAAATGCCAACCTCAAGTGTGGGATGTCTTTTGCTTTTTAAAACGTATGGGGCATCTTTCAAACCTCTGTCTCCATGCTACAGACAGAGACACAGCTCTATTTTCTCTTAGTTTTGAGCTCAGAATGTGTGGGGAGTTACATGGCCTGCCTTATCTTGGAAGAGTGGAAGTTTGTAGCCAAATTTGGATCCATCTGTTTGGACATAGGGTTCAAAGTTTCTCATTCTCTCCTGAGTTTTTAGGTGGCATCCTGTATTAGATGAAGCTTGCTGGAGTTGTTGCTAGCCCCATTACTCCTTGAAAGGATCAATTCTAGGCTGGGAGAGTAGAGATTTTTCATTAGTACAGGTAAGTGCAAGAAAAAGATGTAAAGTTCATTCTTTCTGGCATGCAGTGATCGGATAGAGCCACACTTCTGCTGAGGAGAGGAGGTTGGCTTCCTTCCCTATGTGAGAGCCTACAAAGTCAGAATTTATAGATGTGTCCACTCCACTTTCAGAACTATCAGGTAATGAATGCGGGTGTCTGGTGAAGTTAGACTCCTTTACCTCATTCTGCTTGAGGGATGTTGCCTATAAGTCCCTAGACATATCCTTGGGAAATGTAGTGGCTACCTAACATGTGTAGTCACTTGAGCTCTATTTCAGACAAGATCAGTATTTACACAAGGTACCTAAAGCCTAGTGTGAGTCTGGAGGTGTCTATATGGAATGACTGGGTTCACTGTCTTTGTTTGCTCTTTCAAGAGCAGCATCTAGACTTCAGTACAAGCTGAGTCGGACAAGATACAGGTAAAAAAGAGCACACCTCAGATCTCTCATGTTGATGACTGGAGGTTTCACAGTCATCCCCTATTGGTAGAGTCTGGTTCTGATCACATTACTTGGTAATAGCTAGAACTGAACTGCCTTCCAACATGAGTTTCTTATTGGATGTGTCATGGTTCTCCCAAATTTTTTTCCCTTACCCTTTAGTTTTGTGGGTACTCAGGCCCAGAAGTCCTACTCTCCTGTAGCCAACTTTTACTGGACCAGTGGGGTTACAGGAGTCATGACATTCCTGGCAAGAGCAGCAGGAGCATGGCATTTCTGTGATTTGTCTCAGCTCTAGTAAGTCGTGAAATTCTTTGATCTCAGCAATGGTTCTCCAAGCTGAAATTATTATGAGAGTAACAAGCTGTTTCTGGATTTGGGCTTTTTTGGTGACAAGCATATCCAAAAGTGCAAAGAAATTGAAAGTTACGAGGTATTTTACATATTAGAATTACCTCACATTTATACAGTATTCCTGATTATCCATAATACAGCAATACATCAAGGTCCTTACAGATATTGGAAATGTGCGAATATATAGTAATAAAACACTACGCATGTAGATGGCATTTCATGTAATTAACTTACCAAGTAATCACATAGCTAACATTTCTACTTGTGCGGTAACCTTTTTAAAAATTCGTGGTAGTGATTCTGTTGTTTTGTGTAGGTGACAAGCCCCACCCACTAACAAGGAACACTAGGAACAACCTGGTCAATAAGCTCACTTTGTTTCTGCCAGCTCTGATGTACGTATTGGTGCTTCTTGCAGCAGCTTTTTTCATGGTTTTCAATTGTCGTTGGATGGACTTTGGTGAAGTAGTATTACTTTATTATGGTAACTTCCAGAGTTTTTGTCAGCTCATTAGTTTTTTGGATCAGGTTCCTAGTTTTATAGAGTCATGTCAGATTCTAGTCTTCTAGTTTACTCTATTGCAGTGAAGGGTGCAAACTAGATTGACAAAATCTTGTTATGAACCAGATTTGGTTTGCAGCAGTTGTAGGGGCAAGAATGCAGCAGGGAGAAAACATGTCATGAATGTTCTGATTGGGATGAGAAACAATGGAAAGTGCTTAGATCTCACTTGGATGAATTAGAAAGGGATGGAAGGAAGTGGTTTTCTAGAGCAGAGGCAGTCCTTAGCCTAGAAACCACTCCAAAACCTAGTTTAGAAGCTAGTCTTGCTATTCCTTCCGCTCCTATTCCTACTTTTTCTTCTATTACTGGCCTTCCAACTATTCATCCACCTACTCCCATGCCTGTCTTCCTTGCTTCCTACCCTAATACCATCGTCAGTCTAGAATCTAGGTTTGATCAGAAGATTAATCTTGTAGTGAACACATTGGCAGAATTAGGTATATCACTGAAATTAGTGATGGATAATGTTCACCAAAAGTGGTGAGTGACAGTGTTGTGCAGAAGTGGAGGAGATGGCTACTTGTCCCACTGGATTCTCCCAGATGAAGGTCCTGTCCTGCTCCTGAACCTGGGAAGACATACTGGAAGTCAAGGGAGGCCGGTGAGGTTTGCCCACAGGTAGTCCCGGCCCCTCAGTCGAGCCTGCTGCCACGATCTCGAATACCGACAGAGCCCTTGGGAAGGCATCCCATCGGATGTCCATCAATATTCTTCTAGTTCTGGTGATTTGAGTGCGGACAAGAGGCGCTGCAAATGATTCTTAGATTCATCACATCCTCAAAACCACCATTCAGATGACGTTGGCCACTGTTATGATCCTTCCGTTAAGAGGTCACAAAGAGGCCAGTTGCAGCCTGGCCTTCTTGTGGTTTCGGCTGTGGACCCTTCTTCACCCTGCCCTGATCCATCTCGTTTTCTCCCACATGGGACAGTCAGAGGCCTTCTCTCCTGAGTCGCCTGCCCCTGGCCCAAGCACCAACAAACTCTCAGGCACCCCATAGCAAACTTCCAAACACCTGTCTCTCTCGAGAACTCAGCCACTTTCTGAGTGCCCAGTGCCAGTACCAAGCGTAGCATCAACTCTTCAGTACCTGTCCACCCTCCTCTGGTGTGAGCGCCTGCTCCCAACCATATTGCTTTTCTTCAGTCTGCTCGGGACCACCGGTCTCTGTCACATAAGCTTTAGTTCAGACGATCCTTCATTGGTTCCGATGCATTGCAGTTTGTTAAAAAGGATTAACAGGCTTGCTGAAGAAAGCTCTGCTTCCCAAGACTTCGTTCTTTTTGGTGTGATCTCATCCAGGGCCAGCAGGACTGGGCTCCCAGATGGTGCTCTTAGGTCACTCAAGAAGTCATTTAAGGAGATGGGAGACTGGCTTTCAGCTAAAAGAGAACTGGGGAAAGCATCTTTCACTTTTCTTCCTTCTTACCTAGTTCGTAGGAGGTACTTATCCTACATAACCGGAGAAGCTCCTTCTTTGGGAGTTGCTGCCTCCTCCCAAGGGGACTTCTCTGGTCTCATTGATTCTTCTCGATGTTCTGTGTTTTCGTTGGTGAAGATTATGTTTTCGTTTGCAGAACTAGACCACCTTGTCAAAGATGTGTTCAAGGTGTTTGAAGTTTTTAATTTCTCGACTGGACAGTGGGGTTCTGGCGAGAAAGATAAGATTGTCAAGAGGTATTGTCAAATATCGCCTTGGACTGTTGGAGTCATATCCTGCAGGACAGGCCATTAGGCATAGCTCTTTAGGGAAGGCTTGCCTCTCTTTTTTCTCTTGGTGTTTTGAAGAAGAGGAAGCTCTGGTGCTCCTTTACCACTAAGTCACTCAGACCTTACAAATTCGGCCCAGGATTGTTTTTGCCTCTGGACCACTTTACCTGCTCCTTAGGGCAGTGGTTGAGAAAATTTGCATCTGACTTGCATAAGTCACGCAGGATTTGTTGTCTAATCTCCAACGTCCCAAAGATTCTACTTCCTTGCACTAAGATGCCCCCTCCACTCCAGCAGCAGTCCCATCATGGAGGTAGGCCCAGATTGCAGTCTAGGACCCAACTCTATGTCTGTTTCATGATCAGGTCCATCAAGAAGGTCCCAGCCAAGACAGTGCCCAAGAAGTGAGGTGAGGTCCATACACCAGTAGGAGCCAGACTAATACAGTTTTGGGAGAAGTGGATGATCAGAGGAACAGAGTCGTGGATCATCAAGGTTCTAAAGGAGGGCTACATCATCCCGTTCCTGGAGGGCCCCCACCATTTGTCACCTGTCCCATCACATTGGTGACTTACTCAAAAGGCTCAGAGAGAAATTTGGCCCCTCTGGAGGAGGTGTCCTCCCTCATCTAAAACATCGCCATAGAACAGGTCGAGAACTCCAACACAGAGGGCCTCTACAACCATCTCTTTGTGGTTCCGAAAGCTTCAGGTTGGGCTGGAGACCAGTCCTATATATAAACACCCTCAATCGCTTTGTCCAGAAGACGAAGTGCAAGATGGAGACAAACCATTCGGTCCTCTCATCCACAGTGGGACGACTGGATGATAACTTGATATGCTGGATGCATACGTCTACTTCCCAATCTATCCAGACTCCAGGAAGTATCTAAGGTTCGTCTTTCAGGACAAAGTATATCAGTTTCGGGCCCTTTCCTTCGGCCTTTCTACGGCCCCTTAAGAATTCACATGAATCCTCACTCCTCTCGCAAAATGGCTCCATCTAATAGGGATAAACGTCATTCTGTATCTGGACGACTGCCCGCTTCAATCCCCTTCAAAGGAAAAGTGTATGAAGGACTTGCACAAGATTCTTCTCCTCACCCAGGAATTGGGTCTTCTCATCAATCTCCAGAAGTCCCAGTTGACCCTGTTGCAAGAGATTCTCTATTTGGGGATGACCTCAACTCTCTGACTTTTTGGGCTTTGTTTTTTGTCTCCCAAGAGAATTTCCAGCTGCCTTCAGGTGGTCCACAGTTTTCTAGCCTTCTTGTCCTGCTTGGCTCAGCAGTGGATGAGCCTCTAGGGACTCCAGCATCCATTGACATGTTTGTCAAGTTAGGCAGATTGCATATGAGAGGTCTTCAATTATTTATAAAGGTCAGTTGGGAAAGAAAACACAGATGGACTCCTACATATTTCCGATCACCCCGTATATCAAATCAGACCTGCAATGGTGGCTCTCCGAAGAAAGACTTTCAGATGGGAAGTCCCTTCAGCCTCTGAGCCCTGACCTAGACTAGTATTCAGACACCTCAGACATAGGCTGAGAAGCCCTGCTGAGGAATCAGGAGGTATCTGGTACGTGGACCCCAGAGCATCAAGTCTATGCATAAATGTCAGAGAACTGAAGGCTGTTCATCTAGGTCTTCAGTATTTCTCTGCAACAAGACAGTAGTAGTGCAGTGCATGTGGACAATACCATGGCCTTAGCCTATATCCAGAAACAAGGCGACACTCACTCCTTCTCTCTCTACCAGGCAGCAAGAGATCTACTCTTGTGGGCGGATCAGAATCGAGTGACTCTGGTCACCCGGTTTATCCAGGGGAAATTAAATGTTTTGGCAGATGAGCTGAGCTATCGGAAGCAGGCCCTTCCCACCAAATGGACCCTGGATCCCCTGGTCTGTCTGGATCTGTGGAAACTATGGGGCAAACCAACGTTAGACCTGTTTGCCACCCAGGAACCATCGCCTTCCTCTCTTTTACTCCTCAGCCCTGGATCATCTTGCATGGGCAACAGCTGCTATGTTGCAAGACTGGTCCAATCTGGGTCTTTATGCCTTTCCACCTTTCTGCCTGGTCAGTGGGGTAATAAACGAATTTCAAACTCGTCACAACGTAACTACAGCCCTCATAGCCCCATTTTGGCCCCTGAAGGAGTGGTTCCCAGATCTTCTATGGTTATTGGTGGTTTTCCCAAGACTTCTTCCCCAAAAACCACATTTACTCAAATAGCCCCACTTCAGGAGACACCACCAAGGGTTGTCCAATTTTGCTTTGACAGGCTTCAGACTGTCCACAAGCATGTCAGAGCAAAAGTTTTTTCAAGGGGAGCTGCAGAGGTTATTGCATGATGCAGGCTTAACTCTTCTAGCCTCATCTACCAGGCTAAGTGGGCAGTGTTCCATTGATGGTGCATCAACCGTAATGTCGCTTCTTCTGTGACATCTATAACTCAGATTGCTGATTTCCTCCTATATCTGAGGAGCTCTAGAAATTTGTCTTCTTCCACCATTAATGGGTATTGAGGTATGCATAGCTCAGTTTTTAAACATAGAGGCGTGGATCTTTCGTCAAACTTGGATCTTAACAACCTCATCAGGTCCTTTGATATGTCCAAGCAGCGGAAAGACGATCTGGTCTCTTGGAGCCTGGATGTAGTATTGAAGTGGCTAAGAGGTCCTTCTTTTGAACCCCTTCATTCTGCCTCTCTGAGGAATCTCACTTGTAAGACACTATTTCTCATTGCTTTAGCTACCGCTAAATGTATTAGTGAGATTCAAGCCATCGATAAAAGGGTAGGTTTTCCCGAGGAGACGCAGTTTGCTCCTTTACCCTAGGTATTTTAGCCAAGAACGAGGACCCAACCAAGCCCTGGCCTTGTTCTTTTACCATTAAGAATTTAGTGGACATCCTTAGCTCTGAGGTATTTACCTGAACAGGACTGAAAAGATCGGAGGTCCATCCAATAACCTCTGGTGTTCAGTTAAGAATGCATCTCGTCCTCTGACTAAGAATGCATTGTCATTCTTCTTGAGGGACTTAATGTCTGAGGCACATTCACTGATTCAAGAGGATATTTTGCCTACATTTAAAGTGAAAGCTCATGACATCAGAGCAGTATCTACCTCTTTAGCTTTCAGGTACAATATGTCCTTATCTTCCATTCTCCAGTTGACCTACTGGAAGTGCAAGTCTATTTTGCATCTCGCTATTTAAAGGAGGTGGAAACAGTGTTTGATAATTGCGGTACCTTGGGGCCGTTATCGGTGGCTGGCATGGTATTAGGGGAGGATTCATAGGAGGCACTCTTTTTCTCATACTATCCTTTCACCTTGGTATAGGGTTTCGAGTTTTTGGGAGCCCGGGGGTACAGTGTACTTTGGAGTACTCACCAGTCTTAGTGGATGGGTTGTGGTGTTTTCAGAGTAGGTGACAGCGTTGTCTGGTTGTTTTAAATTTGGTACTGGTTTTAAATTTGGTATTGCTTCCAGGGCAAGGGCACTTTTGTATGCTTTGCTAGCCATCAGGCCTATCCTCCACTGCAAAGCTTCCACTGAAGTAGAGGCAACCTACGGCTCTGTCGCCACACCACTACAGGTTAAGATGAGCTCCAGCCAGAGGCATTACTCACCTCCAGTAGCTCTCTTACCAGGGAAGGAAACAACAAGCATTGTATCAGTGGTGGCCAAATATTCTGTTTTAAAATCATTACCATGCTTTAATGTTTTGGAGTAGAATATGTCCACGTATCCCACCTCCTTTCAATGTGGGGTTCATCTATGTCATTACTTAGTATGTTACTTATATGAAAATGATATTTTCGTAATAAAATTAAGTTTCATATATACTTACCAAGTAATTACAGAATTGGGGCCAACCCTCCTCCCCTCTCATGGACAAACAAAGTGAGCTTATTGGCCAGGTTGTTCCTAGTGTTCCTCGTAAGTGGGCGGGCTTGTCACCTACACGAAACAATAGAATCGCTACCGCACATTTTTAAAAAGGCTGCCGCATGAATAGAAATGTTAGGTATGTAATTACTTGGTAAGTATATATGAAACATAATTTTATTATGAAAATATCATATTTCTTAATAATTGCTTCCTGTTTTGTCATTACACAGCATGCCATTTCTTATAAACAACACAGAATACAATGAACATTACTTAGCACAAAATTAAATCCAAACTATGCAGTATACTATATATAAAATGTATGAAAAAATAGAAGATGAAAATTCTCTCTCTCTCTTTCTCTCTCTAAATGTGTGAAATCTGTACATCATCTGAAACATATCTTAAGGTACTAGAGCTTAGGCTGTTATACATCATTGGTTGAAACGTGGTAACTATGTAAAGCACTATATTTAATGATTAACAGAATCATATTAACCACATTCTATCAAGAGATATTAACTTTATCATGTATTGTGCGTCAAGTTCATGCCTTGAATATGAGCATGGTGAGTTCTCTAAGTTATGAAAATCAACCTGTGAGTACTCGAGAGTGTGGTAGTGGTGAAAGCGAGGCTTGAAATCTGGACATAACCTCCTGGAAAGACGCGATTTCTGTTCAACTTTTTTTTAGCCTTCTCATTTCTGTGTAAGTAGTGTAAGTCTTTATTTTAGTAAATGAAAAAATTCAAGTATTTACAGTGGGATTTTTAATTTACTCTTTCAACCCTATGAATGTCAGGCTTGGCCTTTGCTTATGTTTTTCTCAACTGCAGACAATATCTGCAGTACGTGTGTGACAGTATTTTGAACTCAATAGTTAACCCCTAAGGGACGGCATAATTTATCAATGTGCAGCACCCCAGACCGGGGAAACTTTGAGGTCAGCAAAATAAAAAAAAATCACATCAATGGAAAGAGGATGACACGTACATTCACACTGTATAAATACAAAAATTCTAAAAAATTTTCCGTACCTTCCACGAGAAGTTGAAAATGACTATTTACAATCCCTTGTGGGGCCTCATTTACAAGACAGTCGTAAATTTTACCAACTTATATATGTTTTTTTATAATAAATAAGTTTTTTGGATTTTGTAAAATTATTACTGCTCACACAATATCAAAACAGATAAGAAATAAAAGCAGTAACAAATTTTTTGCATATTTGTTGTAAAATATGCATGCAAATTTACGAGAAGGAAGATTCTTTTACATGCTTTTTCTAATATTTCCTTGCAATTTTCTTTGTAAAATTACATTTACAACCAACATACTATCGTAAAAGACAAAAACAAAAAACAATAGCAACCCCTTCGTATGTTTACAAGCAAATTTACAAAAAGACTCGTGAGAGAGAGAGATGCAGTACCTTGCCCCTTGAAGTCACAAGCATTACTGATACTGGCCTAACTCTCACGTCTGTATAAAAGTTACCATTAGTGAATTTATAGCATATAGAAGTATTGGCACCTTTGTTTCGAATCATTATTACCATAACAGTGGTGCGTAATTCTGCTTTGCACAGAAGCTCAATCCGTCCACCTCCCCAAACCTGTTTTACTTCACACTGAAGCTCAATCCATCCACTAAGGGTTAATCATAAAAAATTATAAATTACTATGGCTCGGCATGTAAGTTATATGCATGATATAAAGTACTGGAACGTGCAGTTGTACAGTTTGAGCCTTCAAGATATGTGTAAGAAAGATGCATAAGAAAGAGATGCAGTGGTGACAGGTATTGTCAGATTATTGTCTATATGAATGTTTACTGTTATTTTTATAAGATTGATTGTGTTGTATTCAAGAAAACAGTAATGTGATATAAATACAAAGTGGATATTTGGAAGAATGTCTTGTTAGCTTATTATTGTACTTATCTGAAATATATGGAAACGGAATTGCTATGGAAAGTGACAATATGTTTTTACAATTTTATTTGGTGTAAATTTGTCTTTTTTTTTTGTCTTCCAGACCAGTGGATCATCCCTTGCTCTAGGAAGCTCAGTGGCTTCTCATGATAAGTCAGCAGCAATCAATATTCCTGCTTCCTTTAATGAGCATCGAACTTATTCTCAGTCATTTGGAGCGCTAAATGTTGAAGGTGAATGTAGTCTTTTTTTTTATATATGATAATTCCTTCTTATTTATGATATATATAAAGCATTTTTTGTTTGTTAATTGTTAATAGTTACAATTTATTTATCATATAGTATTGAATTGTAGGTCTTCCTGATAAACTTTCAGGAACATTGCATGTAAAATTTATCAGTACTCAGATCATAAGCTCCAAATAGCGGGGTGACAACTACAAAGTGCCTTCCACAGCACATGGTAGATAGTACTAAAGGTTCTTTCCAGTAACTTATCAACCTCTAGCTATGTTGCTTTCTGTCATTTATTCTTCATCCATGCTTTATGGTCTCGTTTCATATTGCTGGCCAACTTTGACTGTACCCTGTTCCAGCTGTGACCTCTAGCAATTAGCTCAGTGGATCTATTTAACAAATAGAACATAAGTCATGATCATTTATGGTAACTACAGGCAGTGTACCTTGTGTGGTACTGTGTAGGCTTTCCTAAATGTTCATTGCAGCTTTCCTTTGGACTCCAGCTTTATTGCTCTCTGCCTTTTACTTGTCTTCCATTCCTTTTTGTCTCATTTCTTCCTGCTGTCAAACTTCTTTATAATTTTTAATCAGTGTTCACCTGTTAAGTAATATTTTTATAACATTGTTTTTGTCTTTATTTTCACCTTTTGAATAACATAAGAACAAATAGGGCTTAATGGTTTCCCCATAGGGACTTAGCAAATACAGTTTGCCATGGTGGTACACCATATATTGCACCAAAGATACTGTGCACTATCCTTTCATCACCCATTGGTTACCATCAGTTTCTTTAAATGTAACTGTCCAATTTCCTTAAATGTACCTTGCTCCAATTTGCACACTTCATGTGAGAATAAATCAACTGAAGAGTGTCCTTTTATTCCTGTAATATGGGGTATTGATCTCATTATCTACTTTACAACAGTAATCATAGTGATATCTTGTATTGTTTCACCTTATTATTATTATTATTATTATTATTATTATTATTATTATTAGAAAGAAGATCCTCTTTGAGGCAAGTTTTGTTGAATAAAATGGCTGCATTTTGCAAATTGATTTTATACTGAGTTTTCTTAATTCTTCTAATAATTCACTTATCCTGCACATCAGTATTAGTCAATAATTGTCCAATGTTCATATTTTGATGGATGAAACAGCGTATTTCTTAAAGCAGAAATTCTTTATTTTAAAGTATTACAGCAGGTTACTGAAACCTGGGATGTAAATCCGTAGATTCTCCTGATGGTATTTTCAATGGTATTTCTTCTTTTTACTTTTCTGATATGTGTCTGGTATTTTTAGTACTTTTTCTGTCAACATGTTTCGATCAGCTCGATGGTCACCTTCTGGACGTTGGGATGAGTCTGGAGACACAGAGCGCTCATGGCGGTATATATAGTGGGTCTCAGATCAGGTCGATTTTTCATTGGCTGCCTGAGGCGATTCTCCTCGGGCGAAGTCTCCTCTCACGTGGTGATGGTTGTATGCAGTGTTGCGTTTGTGCGCTGGAGTGCACGTTAATGAGTGTATTATTTCATGGGTTGCTGCCCGCAGGTGGACATTCGTGATTGGTTCGCTCATCCAGGGTGCCAGTAGGTGCTGCCCTTCGCGCCGATGTCGGAAGGAGGAAGGTCTCCTGTGTGGTATTGAGACTCAGCTTCTCTCTCCCGATGTGTAGGGCTTCCAGGAGGTGTAGGCGGTGATGGTCGGTTGCTTGATCTATTATCTCTATGTTAGGGATAATGTCATTCCTTTTTATTCTCAGGTTATGGGCAGTCCTGGCGTGATTAAGTATGGTACCGTCCTGGGCATGACAGGAGATCCCCTTGGAGAAGCGCATGGTAGTCATACCGATGTAAGAGCTGAGGCTCTCTCAGACAGGGCAGTTGTATCGGTAGACTACATTGGTTTTCTTTAAGGGATCCTGCTTGAGGGAGGCTGGGTTATTTCTCATCACCAGGCTGCTGGTTTTCTTATTCCTGTAGAATATGACGAGTTTAATTTTCTTATCGGAGTCGGACGGGCTGACGTTACCTTCAGTGATGGTCCTGAGGGCGCATTCGTCTTCTTTATATCCTTTATGGAATTTTCTTTGGTAGAAAAGTTTGATGTCATCAGAGGTGCTAGGGCGAGGTTCCTGATGGTACCATCTGTTCATGGCTCCTCTAATGTACTTGTCTACCTCCCGATTCGTGTGTCCATTATCGATGAGGATCTGAGCAGCACGTTCCAGCTCTCCATGGGTGTCAGTCCAGGAGGAGAAGTGCGAGAGAGCTCTTCTGACGAAGACGATAATGGCGGATTGCTTATATCTCTAGGGGCACTCACTCTCTCCATTTACACACATGCCCAGATTCGTAGGTTTCGTATAAACCTTCGTGATGAAGCGCTCTTCCTGTTGCTCGATGAGGATGTCAAGGAAGGGGAGGCGATGATCATGGCTGTATTCAATTGTGAAATTGAGACAGCTGTGGGTGTGGAAGGCATGCCTCAAGCTCTCTGTTTCTTCACTCGACGCAGCGCTGACTAAGGTGTCGTCGATGTACCCTATGTACACTTGCGGCTTTCTTGTATTGTTAAAAACCCTCTTCTCATTGGTGCCCATGTAAAAATTCGTGAAGAGGACTCCAAGGGGAGAACCCATCGCTACACCGTCAATTTGGGTGTACATATTATGTCCTCTGTGGGTGGAGAAAGGGGCCTTTTTGGTACATATCTCCAGGAGGGCACAGAGGGCGTGCTCGGGGATGTTCAATGATGAAGTAGTGGGGTCCCTATACACACAATCCAAAATTATTTGATAGTTCAAACACAAAAAAAAACTCTAAAAATGCTTATACCTGAGTATTTCAATAGTTTTATCACAAAAAGTGCATTTAGTCATGAAAATGAGATGAAAATACAGTTATTAGTGAAAAATACCACGAATTGGCGAATTTTCTGCGAATAATGAGTATATGTTCCATAGAGAAATCTCTGCGAATAGGCGAGTCCGTGAATCATGAAAATGCGAATATCGTGGCATTTACTGTATTATTATTATTATTATTATTATTATTATTATTATTATTATTGAAAAGGATGGCTGTATTCTACGAATTTATCTTATACAGGATCTTTTCTATTTTCCTTATAATTTGCTTTTCAGACCCAGTGATGTTGGTCAGCAACTGGCGAGTATTCATATTGGAAAAGGACAGTTTTGGGATGTGGGAAGTGTTTTTATTGAAGTAGTCATTCAAAAATCCGTAGATTTCTTCGTGGTCTTGGTTGGTGGTCTAGATTCTTTTTCTATTTCAGGTTGTGGTAATGTTTTGACCAGCTTGATGGTCATCCTCTGGACATGGTTGAGAAGGATCTGGAGAAATAAGCTGCTTGAGTTGGTATTTATAGGGGGATTCTGATTGGTGCTGGATTATGATTGGCTGCCCAGGGTGGGTCGTCTTGGGCAGAGCCTTCTCTCCTGTGTTAATGTTCAAGGCTTGTCTTGCGTGTGAGTGGCATTGTAGTGCTGGGGATGAATGGGAGAATTTCGATCCTCATATGCAGAATTTTGAGTCGCTTGCTTGCTATGGGGGTTGCTTGGTGCAGGTTTCCCTTTGCGCGTGGGGAGGAGAAAGGTTCCCTGCGTAATGTTGAGGGTTGGTTTCTCCTTCTCAATGTGCAATGCTTCCAGGAGGTGCAGGTGGCGGTGGTCCGTAGTTCGGTCAATTATTTCTATATTCGGGATTATATCTTTTCTTGTAATTCTCTGGTTATGGCAGTCCTGGCATGGTTTAAGGTGGCTCCCTCTTGGGCATGGCAGGAAATCTCTTGGAGAAGCACATGGTGGTCATACCGATGTGTGAGCTGAGGCATCCTTGGATGGGACATGAGTACCCGTAGACCACATTGGTTTTCTTCAAGGGGTCCTGCTGAGGGGCAGCTGGATTGTTAAACATCACCAGGCTTCTCGTCTTTTTGCTTTTGTAGTAAATGACCAGATGAATATTCTTAATGGGGTCAGCGGGGCATACATTATCCTTGATGATGTTCTTGAGGGCACGTTCACCTTCTTCATATTTTTTATGGAATTGCCCTTTATAGAATAGCTCTATGCACTCAGGGACATTGGGGCGAGGTTCCTGCCGTTACCATTTATTGATGTTGGTCTTGATAGACTCTTCTATATTCTGGTTTGGATGTCCATTGTCGATGAGGGTCTGGGCTACATATTCCCTTTCTTTGTGTGTCATTCTAGGAGGAGCAGTGTGAGAGGGCCCTCCTGACGTAGACGCTGATGGTGGAGCGCTTATACCTCTCTGGGCACTCGCTCACTCCGTTCACACACATGCCACATCCCAAAATTGCCCTTTTCTGATATGAATATTGGCCAGTTGCTGACCAACATCGCTGAGCCTGAAAAGCAAATTATAAAGAAAATAGAAAAGATCAATAAGACCTGTTTGAGAGAGGGTCTACTTCCATATTATTATTATTATTATTATTATTATTATTATTATTATTATTATTATTATTATTATTATTATTTTTTTTTATTATTATTATTATTATTATTATTATTATTATTATTATTATTATTATTATTATTATTATTATTATTATTATTATTAAACAAGACCTGTTTGTCACATTTCTACACTCTAAGGGCTTACATTAATATGTTCTTGAGGTAGAAATTGGAGCAAGATAAATTTAAAAAAAGCCGTGCAACTGGGTATGAAGAAACCAACTGAAGTAGATGAAAGGTAAAAGGTAGAAAGTAGTGCAGATGGGGCTAAAGGGAAGCTACAAAGAACCTTTAGTGCTGTTTACAGTGCCCTGTTCACCATACACTACAAACAGTACCCTATACAAGTTTTTTTTTTTTGTTTGTTTAGGCTCAGTTACTGCACTTTATAATGATGATGATGATGATTAGTATCATAAATCATATATTTTTGATAGTGTAGTCACGTTTCGTCCTCAAGGAGTGAGTGACCTTCCATGGTCTACCAGCACTCTGTGGTGACCAAACTAATATCAAAGAATTCTCTTCTAGTTGGTTTTTTGGCCAGGTATTGTGTCATAATGATAAACACTATAACATGATGAAGTAGCCTATATAATGGACTCAAAGATGAGAGGGCACTTTTCCTTATCTTCGGCAAAGCTGTTACCCAGTTATTTCCTTTGTCAAAACCTGCTAGCAGAAGAAGTGGCTATTGCACATGCTTAGTGAGTCATATTGTTGACAACAGATGGGCACAAACTACCAAAAAGCATAACTTTCTTTTGGTCAATACCGAATGGTTTACTTCGTTACCAGCACTAAAAAAAATACTTTTTGACTTTTTTCTCCAGTTTCATTAGCGAGGATCATGGAAACATCAAAAATAGCAAAATAAGTGCTTAATATTAAGTTCTAGTTAAAGTTTTAGTTTTAAACTTTTGGAATTGATAATTAATTTGGTGTGAAAGCTGGGGCTAGTTAAAGTTTTAGTTTTAAACTTTTGGAATTGATAATTAATTTGTGTATGAAAGCCGGAACCCCGCGTTTCTTGCCAACATACAGTCAGCGCTTACTCATCGTTGATTGCTAGTTTTGCAAAGCGCAAATTGTTTTAAAGAATTTGTAATTCTAACTAAATGTTTTAACTAAAGGAAATGTTCCACAATTTATCAATAATATAAAAAATCCTTTCAGATTATATGATGTCTACAATAATCTAGGCAGAAAGTGGGACTAATTTAGACCAGATTAACCCTTAATGGATGGGAATCCTCATATGAGTATCTATAACAGGTTTTGGGTGGTGAACAGGAATCTGGATGAATTTAACGAGAAAAATGTTCAAAGCACTTCAATGGGCCATAAATGACTTATGGCAACTATTTAGCTCAGCTTGGGAGAGACATCGATCAGTATGCCTTGAGATTTCAGTGGGGAGTGTACTGCCTCTCTGCCGCTCCAGGACATCTTTTTATTTATTTGCTCTTAAAATATGCCCAGGGATTGATGTTGGTTTTGGTTCTTATCTTTTATGATACTATGTCACCTATAATTGTAATTTTGCAAAGAAATATTGGAAAAAACATGTATACCTCACAAAAAGTTACTGCATCTCCCCATCTCAGTATATTGTACAATAAATATACTCAGAATTTGTTACTGATTTTAGTTCTTATCTGTTATGATATTGTGTGAGCTGCAATTATAATTTTACAAAATAAAATCAAATAAATTATTAGAAAAAACATGCATTGGTAAAATTAACATATTTTTACAAGTGTCTTGTAAAATAGGCCCCACACAGGGTTGTAAATAGTCACTTTCAACCTCCCATGGAAGGTAGGGACAAATTTTTAGTTATTTTTCTTACACCATTTTCATTTGTATATCTTTCTCTTTCCATTGATGTGTTCTTAAATTGGCCAGCCTTAAAGTTTGCCCAGCCTGGGGTGTGCTTGATATATATTTAGGCCATTCCTTAAGGGTTAATAGTGGATGTTGCCTGTAGCCTATAACTTAGGATTACGTATCCTTAAGTGGCCTAGCTTAGACCAAGGACCCTAGGATCAGATAATAACAATATCTGGGCAAAATTAATCGGTAGCCTAGCTGTAAGGCTACATATTAGTAAAATTTTTTCCTTTTATATAAGCCTGTACACTCAACCCCTTCGTCACCGACCTGTTGCATTGCCACACTAATGCTTGCATACTGCATGAGACCCCCTATCAACAGCGAGTATATTAATCATCACTTGCTCCAACTAAATTTTATGTTATTCATATTTTTCCTTTATATTCTTATGTGAAAACACTGTGAATATTTTTTTACTACAGTGGCAAAAAAAAAAATATTAAGGATATTGGAAAAAAGAGGAATATTTAGTGGAAAAAGTAATTGTAGAAATAGAAACAGTTATAAAGTAGTAGAAATAGTAGTAAAGTAGTAGAAATAAAGTAGCAGAAAAAGTAGTTAAGTATTAGTAAAATAATAGTAGTAGCAATAATAATAATAGCAGTACGAGGCATTTTATTCACCCCATTAGCATCAGCAAGCTATAAAAAACATACATCTCATCATGGGTAACAGGCCTCTATAGAAGTCCATTCACCTTACGCTTTCCTGTTGAGTGAAAATACTCCTCTGCTCAAGCAGTCATCCATTCACACAATCTGTTAATTACATCACCACAAAAAAAATAACAAAATGCATCATGTGGGCAGGTGAAATCCGGTGTGTAAGCGGAGATCCCATTGTCACCCTCCGTGAATTTGGGGGATGGGTCTGGGCGCACGTCACAAAATGGATTGCTTATGAACCGCCAACCTTCATTGACAATAGGTTCAATGTCTTCCAAACACTCGTCACTGTCATCCTCTAAGAAGCTATCACCACTATCACTGTAATCATCATCTGATAGATCTGGCAGGTACTCAGACCCTGACTCTGAAACACTATCATCCGACATGACGCTGAAAAACAAAAATAAAAACCATATAAAATAACTGCAATCAAATGAAAAAAAAAACGTTTAGAATTCAAATCCACATGGTTTAAGCACAAAATCTTAATAACCCTTCTCAGATAATAGCCTGAGGCGCACTGGCACCTGTTGGACAATACCCCTCCTAATATCCACATATGAAAATGATGTCACAACATCCATCGGACACTCATTGGCTAGAATGAATAGTGGGTGGAGCTTCAGCACCTCTCTCATACACAATACTGTACTATGCCTGGAACCTGTCCAAGCTTGAGAAAACCGCTTTGCTTTTTGAGGAGGGATGAAAGATGTACAGGCAGTCCCGGTTAACGACGGGCTCGGTTAACAGGATCCGGTTTTATGGCTCTTGTCCAGCAACGAAAATCGGCAATTTTCAGCACCAAAAATTGCTGATTTCCACTTATCGGCACCGATAATTGGGTATTGGCGCCAATACATACCTAACAGAGGCGCCGATAACTGAGAATCGGCGCTTTTCGGTGCCAATAACCCCCAAAAATCGCCGATTTTCGGTTAGCAGCGATTTTCGGTTATCATCACACCCTCAGAAACGGAACCCCGCCGATAACTGGGGACTGCCTGTATAAGTGTACGTTGCGGTCTTTTATTACTGGACCGTAAAAGATGTACATGCGTACGTCCCGATGGTGAAGGGGTTAAGCACGATCTAAATAATCCAGGACTAGGCAGTACATTATATTAAGTTAAGTGATAACTTTTTATGAAGCATCCCGTTATTGGACTAAATCGTCGGCCTAGACCGTGTAACCCAGGACTAGATGAAATAGTAGTCTGTGTTGGATGGGATGGTAGCCTAGCTTTAAGGCTACATACTAAGGTAATTGTGTTTTATGTAACCCATACCCTTAAGTGTGAATTAAATAATCCAGATTAGGAAGAAGCTTAGATTAGAGTAAGTGATGGCCTAGCTACAAGGTTGCATATTAATGAGTTACTGTTTTATATAGTAGAACAAATAGCCTAGGATTGGATATAAACAGTAACCTGGGTTAGACAAAAATTGTAGCATAACTATAAGGTTACATATTAGTAAGTTTCTGTTTTTATATAGCCTATACAATTAAGAGTGATCTATAATAATCTGGAATAGGCAATACCCTATACTAGGCTAAGAAAGAACATTTACCTATTAGTAAAGTTTTTCCTTTTATATAATCCTGTACATGTACTAGGATTCACCTATTTCTGGGCTCGACCTGTGTCACCCGGTGAAATTATCCATTAGCACTAATTTCTAGGTATAAGCATTGCTAAGTATACCAGAGAAAAAGCTAATCACAATGCCAGGGTTACGACCCCTGGATCGAGCGCCATTAGATGGTGTCGGTATACACAAGGGTGAGTGGTTGCCACTACCACAGGCCTCTGTCCTATAGAACTCTCCAATCTCAAAACCCCGAAAAGTGAGGGGCCGTTGCAAACCTCATCCTCCGCATCCAGCCAACCACCACCCCGGCCGCCATCTTGTAAACATTCCAATTTAGCACGCTTCCCATACACACCGCGTTTTTTCTTTGGTGCTGTGTTTTTTGGATTTTTGTGAATTCGACATGTCTACCCACCCAGAATTCCCATCATCTAAGTTGAGTACCATTTCCTTTTGGTTTTTATTACAGAGGCATATTATTTGACTGTTCATTATATTGTTTATCAGGTTAAATAATGCTACGCAGCCAGGCGTGGGCTGTGTCTGCCTCTGCCATGCTTGACCCTCAGTCTTCGCATGTTATTAGCAGGAAGTTCTGCTAGTTTTTATCCATGCTCCATTCCTTGGAGCCTTATTTGTAGAAATTACCATTTCGCTGATCGGAGGCTAGGGAGCCCGTATCTGACTGATCTACGCTAGGGATGTAGGTATTCCCCTCCCCCTTTTTCTGATCATAAATTTCTCCCTTTTCTACTGGTTTCCTTCCTCCACCAGCGAATTGGTACCTTCTAGATGGTGGTATTGTTATGCTCATGATCATAACTGATGTGTACGAGGATGGATGACATGTCTATTCTTGGATTAGTTTATATTTGATTCGGCATCAGAGGCGGCCATCTTGGGTATCCCCGCTTCCCGTATATCGGTTGTTGTTTGGCCCTCTCTGCCGCTGAGTCAGTTTTGTGTTCATCAGTATATATCTTTAAGTATATATAATTTTAAAACTTTTCATCGAATGGTCCCCTTTTTTATGTTAGTACTCTTGATGTCAGGTAGTTTATTTGATTATGTTTAGTCTAGCCTACTCGACCTTCGGAGAGTTAGGCTGGACAGGATAGGCGCCTTTCACGATGCTCATGCTACCTAGCTCACCTGACCAGGCCGTTTTGAGGTTTTGGAGGGAGTTGTTAGGTTTGTGAGGCAGTTCCTCATTCTCTCTTGGCCCACCTGACCAGGCCGTTAGGTTTTGGACGGTGAGGTTAGGCTAGTGAAGGAGTTACTCTTCCCCCTTAGCCCACATGACCAGGCCGCGAGGTCTTGGAGGGTGAGGTTAGAATAGTGAAGGGTCTCCTGTATTCATAGTCTTCCACCTGACCAGGCTGTCGGTTTTGGAGGGTGTGGCCAGGTTATGCGAGGTTCCTCTCCCCCCCCCCTCACCTGTAGCGCTCATCCTGGCCCTCCTGAACAAGCCAAGATGTTTTGGTTTTGGAGGGTAGGCTGGGATCAAAGGTGGCACGGGTTTTTTCGTGTATGTAGCCTAGTCCTTCTTTACCTGATCTGTTAGCTTTTGGCGAGCAACCTAGGCTTCTTCCTAGCAGAGGGAAACTGATCGCTTGCGTTCGGCACCCCGTGGGGAGTTTTCATTCGGCTTCCAGAGGGTGCTACCCACCCGTCTGGTCGGCGTTGCCAGGTTTCCGCCACTCTGCTACCTTTCCCTTATCGGGCGGTGTTTCGTTTGCTCGCTTTCCACAGTTATAGCTGGAGCGTCGAACACTGTCCCAGGGATGCAATCATGAGTTCCGCTATGTTCAGTCTCCGCCAGGTTAGTCGGGTCTTTCGTTGTTATCGTCCATGTTACCACTCCGGTGGGTATGGTTTTCGGTTAGTTGGCGCTCTCCACTATGTGGTTCCCGCCCTGGGCGATTGAGAGTTGGGGCATATACGAACACTCCTTTCCGCCACCTTACGCCGTTTCCATAATATGTGACATAACGAGATTTCAGTGGCAAATCACGGCGGAGTACCATAGCGCCAGACTATCTTAGAGTACTTTTGTTTACATGATTAGTAGTTGGCCATTCTGTAGCATAACCTATGTTTTTTATCTGTACTGCCGGACTCAATTCCGGCGGGTTTTACCTGATGACACGCATGTTTCATCACCCATAAATCTGTGTATTAGTCTTGTACTGCGGATTCAATTCCGCGGTTTTTGCCCGATGACACGCATGTTTCATCACTCATATCTATGTTAAGGTAGCCTAATACCGCGGACCTACTCCGCGGCCTTGCCTTGCGTTACTCATGTACCGCCATTCCACTTACAGATGGTGCGCTGTCAGGAGCCAGGGTGCACAGCGGTTCTCCAACAACCCTGTAGACACGAGGTGTGCAGGTCGCACTCCAGCTGCTTGGTCCACGTTGGGGACCTGATCGTCTGGCACCCAGATGGCTGTGAAGTCTGCTATGCTCTGTACGAGCTAGTGGTGGATGAGTCGGTAAGTTTTAAGAGACCGCTATCCTTTAGTCTCTTTTTGACTTTAATGATTTATATAGACATATAACGGGTAATTGGAGAATATTCTCAGTAAATCCCGCCCTTTCCTACAGTCTGACTGGATCATCCGTGACTCTTCGCTGTTGACCCTGAAGGTCTGGGTCGGCGGATTTGGGAGGAACGTTGCGTCTGGCAACCCTTACGTCTTGTCGGAGGAGATCTGCAATCTCCTCTACTCCGGAGCCCGGATCTCTGCTGCAGTGCCGGCGGAATTGGCCGCCCCTACCATCGAGAGGATCCAGGAGGAGACGCAACCCTCCCAAGAAGACAACCTGTGCGGAGAGGTGACGGAAGAGGTGGCGGCTATCAACATCCACCTCGAACCGATGAGCGTGGACGTGGACCACCAGGTAGAAGGTAAGGTGGTAAGTGAGGCAGGGGAGAGAGTTTTGGTAGTCTCCTTTTTGTTCCCCTTCTTCTTCTTCTTCTTCCTTTCAAGGGTTTCCTAAACCAGCTATCCTTGAGGACAGATCTAGGTCCGTTGTCCCCAAGGTGAAATCCTTGAAAAAGAAGGACTTACCAAAGTCCTCTAGACCTAAAAGGTCTAATCCGTCAGCTCCCTTGGGGTCGTCACTGGCTCTTAATCCAGTGGCGTCCACTAGTAAGGCTACTCCCCTGTCCAAAGGGTCGAGATCCAGGGTATCCAAGGCTAATCCTCCACAGCCTAACTTTGACCCTGAGGCCTTTGCCGAACTTCTGATGCAGAAGTTGGACTCTAGGGTTGAAGCTAGGATTCAAGACCTTTCTTCCCAGCTTGCTTCAAGCTTGGAGACCTCTGGTCAGTCGGTGCTGTCATTGGCACAAAGGATGCAGGCCCAGGAGAGCTTGCTCTCCGGATGTATTCAATCCGGAGCAGTACAGCACTCTCACGTTGTTCCGGATGCCTCCAGACTGCCCCCCTTTGATAAGGGGAACCCGTATGGCTGGCTCTTCACTCCCCTGCATAATGATACCCTGACCATCGAGGGCTTGGGCACTCGGCGTCTGGAAGAACTGGAGTTCTTTCCACCCGACCTGGTGCCTCCCTACCCAGGCTATGCCAGGCTAACAGAGGAAGCCTGGATTAGATCAGACAAGGTCCCGAAGGAAACAGTTATCTTTCCTAGGGACCAAGCCCAATCCACCCTGATGCGCACTCTCACTGACTGGGAGTGCGAGAATATAAGCTTACTCCCTTTAAAGGGACTTTTACGATGTTTGCAGTAGGTGACTCCATCCCTACCCCCCTGCACGACTAAGATAGCAGTGTTGACTAGTCAGGCGGGAATAGAGGGCAAACCGCTGCCTCAACTCCGGGAGACAGATCCCACCTCCCTTCTTTTCCCCGGGGATTTGGAATTCTGGTCGGGAGCTCCAGCTACGTTCACGGTGGGTAAACTCGACCCTGAGTGTGCCTCCACCCTGTTCAGTGAACAGCTTCCCAGGATTCCGGAGGCCCTTCTGAAGGCGGAGTTTGAGGCTAAATGCAGGTTGGGTCGCTCCCTGCATTCCATCACCATTACAGGGGTAACAGCGTTAACTTACGCTGACGAACCTCTGTTCCAGGTCTTGACGAAATCACTGCTAGCGTCATTTCAATTGGACCTGTATGACTTTGTAGTGGCGAGACAAAACTGCAGGAAGCATATCTTCGCAGACGCCACTATTAGACATGAGCCCAATAGACTCATGAAGAGTTCTATCTGGGGACCTAACATTTTCCCTGAGGATGAGGTCAACAGTGTTCTGGCGGAGGCAACCAGAGCAAATCAAAGTCTTCACTCCCGCTGGGGTCTCCCTTTTAAAAGGAAATTCACCGAGACCTCCGGACCTCAATCCAGGGAAAAGAAAAGGTTCAGAAAATATAGGAAACTCCAGGCTCAAACTATGCTTCAGGCTGTACCGGTCTCTCAGATCGGACAGCCTTCCACTTCCAAAGCTCAGCCTCAGCAGCAGTTCGTACTGATGCAGCCGGCTCAGCAAACCCCTGCTCCGCCAGCCTTCGTAGCGTCCCCAGCCTTCAACGCTTCATTTGAAAGCCAAGGGGCGTTTCGAGGCTACAACAGGCATGCGAGGGGGAGCAGAGCCAGAGCTGCCTACAGAGGTAGGGCTTCAACTAGACCTCTCTCCCGTGGAAGAGGAGGCCGAGGAGGCAGAGGAAGTAAGTCCTCTTCCATCCAATGAGTCTCCTCAGGTAGGCGGGAGGTTATATCTCTTCCGGGACCATTGGACCTTCAGTCCGTGGGCCTACAGCATAATTTCAAAAGGTCTGGGATGGAGCTGGAGCAGAGGGCCTCCTCCACCAGTCAGATTCCATCAACCTCCATCCAAAGACTTACTGGACTTTGTCAAAGACCTTCTTCAAAAGAAGGCAATAAAGAAAGTCAGACACCTGAAATTTCAGGGCCGTCTGTTCAGTGTCCCGAAGAAAGACTCAATCCAGCAAAGAGTAATTCTAGACTTGTCTTGTCTCAACTTATACATTCACTGCGACAAGTTTCGCATGCTTACAATCTCGCAGGTGCAAACCCTACTTCCCCATGGGGCCGTCACCACCTCGATAGATCTTTCAGACGCATATTATCACGTCCCAATTGCGAGAAACTTCTCTCCTTACCTAGGGTTCAGACTAGGGAAACAAACATACTCGTTCAGAGTCATGCCATTCGGGCTCAACATAGCGCCCAGAATTTTTACCAAACTGGCAGAGACAGTAGTCCAACAGCTACGGGCCCAAGGGATTATGTTAGCCGCATACCTGGACGATTGGATAATTTGGGCATCCAACGCCAAGGAATGTCGAAGAGCAACATTCATAGTGATCAGCTTCCTGGAATCCTTAGGTTTTCAAATAAACAGGAAGAAATCCCGTCTAATTCCAGAGGCTCAGTTTCAGTGGTTAGGAATCCAGTGGGATCTAAACACACACAAACTGTCACTTCCACCAGCCAAAAGGAGGGAAATAGCCAAAGCTACCAGGCAGTTCCTCAAAAACAAAAGAGCCTCTCGTCACTCCAGGAAAGAGTCCTGGGTTCTCTTCTGTTCAAGGCGTCAGTGACAGATTTGCTGCTGAAAGCCAAACTGAAGGATATAAACAGAGTATGGCGGAGACAGGCCAACAGCAGGAACAGAGACAAAATGTCTCTAATTCCGCCGGTGTTGAGGAAGAGGCTTTGACCGTGGTCAACAGTCAAGAGTTTGTCAAGGTCAGTGCCTCTCCAGTTTCCCCCTCCATCATTAGTGATCCATACGGATGCTTCCCTGAGCGGGTGGGGAGGATATTCCCAACACAAGAAAGTTCAAGGAACATGGTCAACTATGTTCCGCCAGTTCCATATCAGCATTCTAGAAGCAATGGCAGTATTTCTAACACTAAAGAAACTACATCCAACCAGACAGTTTCATATCAGACTGGTACTGGACAGTGCAGTAATTGTACATTGCATAAACAGAGGGGGCTCCAAGTCAAGCCGGATCAATCAGGTAATGATTGCAATTTTCTCTCTGGCAAGGAAACATCTTTGACACCTGTCAGCTACCCATCTGGCAGGTGTCCGGAATGTCATTGCAGATTCACTGTCCAGGACAACTCCGCTGGAGTCGGAATGGTCATTGGACAAAGCATCATTCGAGTGGATTTGTCTTCAGGTACCAGGTCTCCAGGTGGACCTGTTTGCCACAGAGAGCAACCACAAGCTTCCGTGTTACGTTGCTCCCAATCTGGACCCTCTAGCTCACTCCACGGATGCGATGTCAATAGACTGGAACAGGTGGCAAAGGATCTATCTGTTTCCACCAATAAACCTATTAATGAAAGTTTTACACAAACTCAGATCATTCAAAGGTCAAGTAGCACTTGTGGCACCCAACTGGCCGAAGAGCAATTGGTTTTCTCTTCTTCTAGAGTTGAAACTCCGGCGCAAACAAATCCCCAGTCCAAGGTTGACACAAATAGTACAAACTCGGACTGTGTCAGCTTCCTCAAGAATTCTGAATGCCCTAGCTTTATGGACTTCATGAAGTTTGCAGCTCAGAAAGACGCTAACATTGATCCTATTAATACACTGTTCATAGAATCAGACAAGAGGGAATCTACTCTCAGACAATATGACTCAGCAGTTAAAAAGTTAGCATTATTTCTGAGGGAATCTGAAGCTCAGGATCTGTCCTTATGTCCAGTTAACACTTTAAAAGCTTATTTAAATAGAACTTCTAATAGAATGTCTGGCCCTCTTTTTGTTAGGGAAAATGGAGGAACCATTTCCTTAAAGGCCATCAGGCAACAGATACTGTATTTCATAAAGCAAGCAAACCTGGATTCAGTACCTAGGGTACATGATATTCGGGCGGTGGCCACCTCAGCTAATTATTTCCATAATATGAATTTTGATGACCATAAAAAGTATACAGGCTGGAAATCACCAACAGTGTTCAAACGCCACTATCTTAAGTTTCTAGAGGCTCTTAAATTCTCCACTGTGGCTGCAGGAAGTATTGTTCCCCCAGCCCTAGACTAGTTTATGTAACCTTAGTTTATCCTTTTGTTTATTCCTCTCTCGCCTGCCTGCCTCGTTTACTCACCATGCCTTCTAACCTTTAGGTCAGGCCTGCTTCACAGCCTGACTCCTGGCCGTTGTATGCATTTCATGTTGTAATCTTTTTGTTAGCCCTAAGTGTCTTGGTGTAGTTAATTTATGTTTTAGACTGTTTGCCCTATAATGTTAATTATGTTTTATTATAAATGCTTTGGGTTATTAAAACAGTAATTTTCTCATAGTTTTATTTAGCTCCATTAAGGTAATTCTTAGAGGGCTCCACCAAGCTTTTGTATGGCCGATTCTGTTACAATTTCACCGGGTGACACAGGTCGAGCCCAGAAAAGGGATTTTGACAAAAGAAAAATCTATTTCTGGGGGAAGACCTGTGTCACCCGGTGACCCATCCCTGTATTTCCTTTTCCCCCCTGAGTGGCATACCAAGCCTGGGGGGTGCTAACTTGGAATGTTTACAAGATGGCAGCCGGGGTGGTGGTTAGCTGGATGCGGAGGATGAGGTTTGCAACGGCCCCTCACTTTTCGGGGTTTTGAGATTGGAGAGTTCTATAGGACGGAGGCCTGTGGTAGTGGCAACCACTCACCCTTGTGTTTACCGACACCATCTAATGGCGCTCGATCCAGTGGTCGTAACCCTGGCATTGTGATTAGCTTTTTCTCTGGTATACTTAGCAATGCTTATACCTAGAAATTAGTGCTAATGGATAATTTCACCGGGTGACACAGGTCTTCCTGCAGAAATAGATTTTTCCTTTGTCAAAATCCCTTTATTGGTCTAAGCGGTATTTTAGAACATGTAAGCCTAGGATTATATATAAAAAGTATCGTAGGCTCAATAAAATAACCTAGTTTTTATGACTCAGTAGCCTATCTGTAAGGCCACATACTAGTAGTATCTTATGTAGCCTATATCCTTAAAGGTGATATAAACCTAGAACAGGCAGTAGCCTAATCAGATTAACCCTTAAACGCCGAGCCTCTATTTACAAAAACGTCTCCTGTATGCCGGCAGCGTTCGGTGAGTTAGCACCGAAGCAGAAAAAAAGTTTTTTCAAAAAATCACAGAACGCTTTAGTTTTTAAGATTAAGAGTTCATTTTGGCTCCTTTTTGTCATTGCCTGAAGCTTAGTATGCAACCATCAGAAATGAAAAATATCATTATCATATATAAATATTGAAATATATGACAAAAAAAAATTTTTTCATATATAATTTTATACAAATCGCTGTGAGCAAAACGGTTGAAGCTAACGTGTTATTTTGTTTTTCTTTGTATTGTACACTAAATTGTGATGATTTTGGTATATAACAAATTGTAAAACGATCAAAGCAACACAGAGAAAATATCACAAAATGATGCATGAATTCGTAATGTGCGGACGTAAAAAAATATTTTTTTCAAAAATTCACCATAAATCGAAATATTGTGCTAGAGACTTCCCGTTTGTTGAAAAATGAAGCTAATTGATTGAATATTACTAGACTGTAAGTGTTTTAGCTTATAATTGCAGTTTCGACCATTTCGTCGAGTTAAAGTTGACCAAAAGTCGAATTTTTCTATTTATCGTGATTTATATGAAAATATTTCAAAACTAATAAAAGTTTCAACCATGAGTTATTTTCTGTTGTATTGTACATGAAATTGCGCACATTTTCATATATAAAACTTTATGTAACGACTAATATAAAACGGTGCAAATATTACAACAACGTGTGTGAAAGAATTTCTGAGATGTTCGCCGAGTTACAGCAAGAGACGTAAGGAAAATGTTGTTTTCAAAAATTCACCATGAATCGAAATATTGTGCTAGAGACTTCCAATTTATTGCAAAATGAAGGTAAACGATTGAATATTACTAGAATGTAAGAGTTTTAGCTTACAATTGCATTTTTTGACCATTTTGGTCAAGTTAAAGTTGACTGAGGGTTGAAATTTTGGCAGTTATCGTGATTTATGTGAAAATATTTCAAAACTGATAAAAGCTACAACCATGAGCTATTTTCTGTTGTATTCTACATGAAATTGCGCACATTTTCATATATAAAAGTTTATGTAACTGACTAATGTAAAACGATGCAAACATTACGACAACGTGACAAAAGAATTTCTGAGATGTTGGCCGAGTTTCACGTGGCGCAGACATAAGGAAAAAATTTTTTTTTTCAGAAATTCACCATAAATCGAAATATTGTGCTAGAGACTTCCAGTTTGTTGCAAAATGAAGGTACATGATTGAATATTACTAGAATGTAAGAGTTTTAGCTTATAATTGCGTTTTTACCATTTCGGTCGAGTTAAAGTTGACCGAAGGTTGAAATTTTACAGCACTTATTGTGATTTATATGAAAATATTTCAAAACTGATAAAAGCTACAACCATGAGTTATTTTCTTTTGTGTTCTACATGAAATTGCACACATTTCCATATATGAAACTTTATGTAACGACTAATATAAAACGGTGCAAACATTACGACAACGTGTGAAAGAATTTCTGGCGCTGATGTAAGGAAAAGTTTTTTCAAAAATTCACCATAAATCGAAATATTGTGCTAGAGACTTCCAATTTGTTGCAAAATGAAGGTAAATGATTGAATATTACTAGAATGTAAGAGTTTTAGCTTACAATTGCGTTTTTACCATTTCCGGGTAGAGTCAAAATTGACCGAAGGTTGAAATTTTGGCAGTTATTGTGGTTTATATGAAAATATTTCCAAACTGATAAAAGCTACAACCATGGGTTGTATTTTGCTGTATTTTACATGAAATTGCGCACATTTTCATATATAAAACTTCATGTAACGGCTAATATAGAACAGTGCAAAAATTACGACAAAATGACGAAAGAATTTCTGAAATTTAAAATTGAGTTACATGTGGCGTAAGAAAAAGTTTTTTCAAAAATTCACCATAAATCAAAATATTGTGCTAGAGACTTCCAGTTTGTTGCAAAATGAAGGTACATGGTTGAATATTACTAGAATGTAAGAGTTTTAGCTTACAATTGCGTTTTTCAACCATTTCGGTCGAGTCAAAGTTGACCGAAGGTTGAAATTTTTTGTAGTAGACATACGGTACGTCCACTTGACACCCAACAGACAATTTTAGTCGACGTATGATACGTCCAGTAGGCGTTTAAGGGTTAAGTAGGAACCCCTTTTTAAGGAATATCTTACTATTAGCCTAAAACAGCAGTGGTCGAATATCAGATAAAATGGTAGTCTCGGCCACATAAAACAGAAAACCAAATTATAAGAGGGTTATTTCCTGTATAATTTATATCCTTAAGCTTTAAATAAGCCTAGAATAGGCAGTGGCCTAGAATATAGCTTAACGTAGATTATACTAGAAGCATTAACCTAATCCTTTAAACCAGTAGCTTGGGTTAGTTAAAAAAATTAGTTCATAGTAGTTAGTCTGAATGGCATGACATTAAAATTTCACATAGCCATTGCGAAAGGAATAATAGTGTATAAATAATACAGGTGTGAAAACTAACCTAAACCTTAGTTTTATTAATATAGATATTTTATAAAAAGTATTACAACTACACACTTGTAATCAAGTTAACCTGTAAGATGGAAATTATATGAGGAACTAAAGAAGTGCCCTCATTAAAAATTAATACTAACTAGCCTCTAATAACTTGTTTTATATCACTACAGGTCTGCCATTTTGCAGGACCCTCAGCTCAAGAATTCCTTAGCAAATTGCTCAGTTCGCTTTGTGCCTATGGGCATAGTCCTTGTAAAAAAACAAGGAAAATTTGCTTGGTCGTCAGATATGTGCAAAATTTCTAGTATGCTCCTGGCAGGAAGTTTTAAGGACAAAACAGCTTGTTTTAAGCTGTCTCAGTGGGTCCTAGGTTTCAATAGGGGTGAGGAAGGGGGAGTTTATATCTTTCTTGCAGAACTCCGGCAGCAGATATTTAACTCTTTCCCAGAACAAGATCTATGTTTGGACCAAAACCCAGTAACATCAGTCCCCATTACTTCCCAGGTTAACCCCACGAAGGAAGTAGAGGAATCTTTACATGGGGTGATTTTCTTGCTAAGGAATATGAAGTGGACTTTGCCACTGAAATGGCCTTGCTGAACCCATAAGGATCAGGGACTCAAATTTCAGCTAGCCATGGAAGAAACTTTCCAAAAGGAATTCTATCCCCCATGCAGCTATCAATGCTAAAGAGGATCTCTCCCCCAAAAGGGATACAGGCAGCTCCCCGGTTATCGGCCATCTGGTTTTATGTTGCTTGTCTAGCAACGATGGTAACTGGATTTTCGGTGCCAGTATGTGCCGACTTCCAGTTGTCAGCGCAATTATCGCTGGTTTTCGGTTATCGGCGATTTTCGGTTATCGTCGCACCATCAGGAATGGAGCCCTCGCCAATAACCAGGGACTGCCTGTACTAGGATCCACTTAACCCCGCCTGAAATGGCTACATTTTTGGAGGGGTGTAGTAACTTACCCAGGACTTCTGCTCCTTGGTTAACAGGCAGTTACAGTTCAGTTGTTGAAGCTCAGTCAGATTGTGCAAGCTCCCTTAAAAGGGATACACAGTTTGCAGCATTTGATCAATTCTGTAAGGAAATTATAAGTAACATCAAAGATGTCCTTGCCACAGAACGGCAATATATAAGGGACATCATGCATGATTCCGAAAAGGAAATTAAGGAAATTAAGTCAGTCATGTACACCCCAAAGTGTAAAAGTACTGCATCCTGTAACCGAAAAGTGAGAGTGGATACAAATGCTGCCCAAACAAGGTCTAATGTTAGAATTCCAACTGGAAACAACAAAATGGTCAGTTTGGAATACAAAACTTCTGATCATAACATAATAAGGGCTCCAGTACTCACCCCTGATGAGACGCCTCATTTTACATTTTCTTTTCCAAATGTAATTATTTAATTAATTAGAGAAAAACTATTATCAAAGTTGTATATGTAGAGTTTAGAGACAGGGCAGCATTCCCTAATACAGCATGGCGCCTGGTACCACCTTCACCAGATATAGAAAAACCACTAACAGAAACTGTTCTCTTACCTGTCTATAGAAGACATCCTTTACCAGATCTACAAAAAATGGATCTCAACTTCTATTTTGAGTAAGACCCAAGTTGCTCACCAAGTAGTCCCAGCCTTTTGTCCCTTTGCTTTCAAAATAATTAATCATGTGAAGGCAGATTTTCAGAATTTTGTGGTGACTAAAAAACAAGATACAATGGCAGAATTAAAACCATTTGCCACTGTCATCCCAGCTTCGGAAAATTCCACCAAGGAATGGGTAACACTACAACTCCCATTTGAAATGAAAAAGCTCCCTTTAGATATAGCTACGTAGCAGTTTGGGACCCCTATGAGAAGGGTTTCAGAGGGGACAGCCTCAGCAGAATTTCATGGTAGGACCCACCTCCGAAGTATTATAACCTCTACCACTTTGCTGGAAGTTGCCACCAAAAGGCTTCCAGAAGATTCCAGAACAATTTTTGCTGTTGTGGCCAAAAGCCTTATGAGAACCCTATGGGAAGCACTCTGTGATTATCTAGAGTGGCACATAAGAGTGCGAATGGAAACATTGGAGGGCTCCAACAAGTCACTTCCCAATGTAACTTCATTATTGCATTCTAACCCCTTTTGCAAGGACCTGTTTGAAGAGTCTGTTTTGGCTAAACTTAACGAGCTAGCCTGCCAACAGAATTTTACAAAGTGTGCTCTTCTGGAAAGAGGGAAGTTCAGGAAATAAAAAACCTGAAACTTCCCTTTACCCAACCCAAAAAAGCCTGGTATAATAAAAAATCCTATAGCTCCCAGTCACCCCTAAAGTTTTCTTCAAAGACAGGTAAGTGGTCAGAAGGGACAACTCCCTACAAAGGGACGACAACAACAGCAAGGAAATCCTTTTCACAAGGTCTGAAGACCCTCTAATAGGGGAAAAGGAAAAGCAACACTTGGAATGCCTATCAAGGGCACAGGTAGAGGCAGAGGCGGCGGACATCAATAGGAATTGTATGGTCGGGGGTCGACTTTGACGACACCACAGGCAATGGAAGTCTTCTCCTTGGGGACACAGCATTATTTCAATGGACTTGGGTGGAAATGGTCTCATTCCCCCAAAGGGGTTCTTCCGAAAACCAGACCCCTCTGTGGAAGATTACGTGCGGAAGGCCCTGTTAAAGGGGGCCATAGGGAAACATGCACCACCAGGCGCGTCTCTTCAGTGTCCCCAAAAAGGACTCCTCCAAATGAAGTGATCCCCAATCTATCAACATTAAACAAGCACATTGTTTGCCAGAATGGTAGATGACTACCATTGCCCAAGTATGTTCAATCATTCAAAAAGGGACTTGGATAGCATTATAGATCTGAAAGATGTATACTGGCACATCCCTATCGCTGTTCCCTTCCGCACCTTCCTAGGCTTCATGATAGGGAAAGATACGTACAAGTTCAAAGTCATGCCCTTTGGGCTGAATATTGCCCCAAGCATTTTTTACAAAATTAGCTATGGTAGTTGTTCAAGAACTCAGACAAGAAGGAGTACAACTAACAGCCTACCTAGATGACTGGTTGATCTGGGGGCCCACAAGAGAAGAGTGCTTGAAAAACCTAAGAGCAGTGGTCAACAGACTCTAGTTAAAAGGTTTTATAATAAATTGAAAAAAAAAAACCCACCTCACACCCCAGCAGACACTTTCAGTGGCTGGGACAGTGCAGTGTTGGAATACTCTTCACGGCCTGTTGTCTCTCCCCATCAACACTTAAAACAGAATAAGGAAAGACCACAAAAGGCTCCTTGCACAGCCTAGAGTTTCCAGATGACAATTGAGGGCCTCAGAACCAGAAGGTTGTAAACGCCACTTTTTAAAAAATGAGTAAATTGCCCTCAAAGTCTAGCATTCATTACTCTGCTTCTAAGAAAGATATTGATTTAAACTAAGTTTCATATGAAAGCCCTACTTTAGAACTTTTTTGAAAATTTAAAAAAAAAAATTGTGGGGTGCGCTTTCAGCTTAGCATTCAAAATGTCCCCTAACCCCTCACATTTGTGTATATTCTGGTCATAACCAGCACTTAAACCATAATTAAATGTGTAAAATGATAATAAAGTGTTATTATATTCTTGGTATAACAACATTGGATGTATAATAATAATGATAATAATAATAATAATATTAATAATAATAATATTGATGAGTAATCAATATAGTGTGATGGAAAATAATAACAATAATAATAATAATAATAATAATAATAATAATAATAATAATAATAATAATAATAATAATACAGTAATATTAGTAATAATGATGTTGACAATGATAACCTTCCATCATCATAATGTTTAACCATTAAACGGAACCTACATTACGTGCAGCACGAGTTTGTCTGTCCACCGAGAAACATATTCTTGGCCTGCATCGGGCAGTATATAACTTAACATTATTTTTTTTTCCATGACGTTTCATTCCTTGTCCTTTTTCTTCCTCTTGGCTGTTGCACGACATCACAGTGATCACTCTCACTATCAGAGGAAGACATAATGGCGCTAAATAAGGGATGATAATAATAAAAAAACAAATCTGCCTGACACTACGGACATTCAATTTCGATGAAAATCACTAGACTGGGAATGTAAACAATAGTGGAGATGTAAACTCTTTGTGATTGGCCGACAGTTACGAGCCCCTATTTGGGAAAAATGCTGATTGGCCAGAACTGAATACCCTCTTAGTGTCGACAACTGCTCTCATTGGCTCGCTCTGAGCTGCTGCACATGCAACCTTTCTGGTTGTAACTGAGCTCTTATGAGGCTGTAAGCTCCGCGTGACATCACGTTCATTCATATAGCTAAAATCGATAATTCCTACTGTTCCATCAGGGATTTCGACCTTACTGAAACGGCTGAATAGCATAGAAATGCCACGAATAGACAGAGGAATCTTTGCCACATCTACTGGTATGCCTAACTCCAAATCGGTGGGGGTGGCGTTTACAACCTTCTGGTTCTGAGGCCCTCAATTGGAATGTATGATGGGCCTGCTGCAGTTCGTATCAGTGATAGATCCAATACTCATATTGCAGTTAAAAGAATGTGAACAAATTCTGGCTATCGCATGCAAGAAAAAAGATGCGAGACCGACCTCATCAAAAGATTCAGAAGTTGGGGCGATTCTTCGGCCTTGGACCCAGAAGGAATCTCTGGTGAAACAGGTCACCCTGACTCCTCCATCTGTATGAGTGACAATACACACACAGATGCCTCGTTGACAGGTTGGGAGGATCGTCAGGTGGCAGAGAGGTGGTCAAAACCTCCAGAAGAGACACACATTTTATTGATTTTAGATAACATGACTGCAATGTCCTGCATCAAGAGGTTGGGATCACGTTTACCTCCTCTCAGTATGATAATGCTAGCCACCCTTCAGATGGCACAAGCAAGGAAGTGGAACTTGCCTGCAATTCACCTCACAGAGTGTCACAATGTTATAGCAGACTCTGTCAAGGAAAATGACAGCCTGAACAGAGTGGATGTTCAGCAGCCACTCTTTTCAAACAATAGCCAACATGCTTCCACAACTGGAAGTAGATCTTTTCGCCACATACGAGAATCACAAACTCCCAGTATATGTGTTTCCGAACTTGGACAGTCAAGCAACAGCGAGAGATGCCTTTTTACAAGACTGGAATAAATGGAAGACGATATACCTTTTTCCTCCATTGTTCCAGATTTCGAAGGTTTTGGGCAAGCTTCTAACTTTCAAAGGAACAGCTTCCTTAATAGCCCCAAATTGGCCAAACAGGCATTGGTTCCTATTACTCCAACAGAAGGCGAAGAGATCAATTCCACTACCGTCTGCTGTTCTATCCCAGAAAGTAGGGGGGAAAGTCGTCTACGCATCCTCCTTTCTGAGCCGAGACCTTCATGTGTGGATTTTTGAAATATTGTCTACTGTGAAAATTACTTGCCCAACATTGCTGGGTACCTAGTGCAAAAACTATGGACATCATCTAACTGACAATACCAGTCCATATAGAGGATATGGTTAGATTGTATCCATACTGAAAGCCCAATTGAAATTTTTGTGGAAACACTGAAATTTTCTTATATACTTCTTTGAAGACAAATGCCTTGCAGCTACAATCATGGCTTACAAGGCAGCATTAACAGAACCCTTCCTCTATGGATTCAAGATTGACTCTAGTATAGAAATTATCACTTCCCTTCCCTAGTCTTGTGTACTACAAATACAAGCTCCCAGAAGGCTTCCAATTACTTGGTCCCTGAACAAGGTGCTTAGACTTCTATCAACCCCTCAATTATTGGATCCAATACAACCACAACTCACATGCTGCAAAAGGTGACCTTCTTGATTGCGTTAGTATCAGGACTCGTATTAGTGAACTGGGCTCTCTTAGATGGGGATGATACATCATGCAATTATCATTATCCCCTGGCGGCAATCATTCTTAGCCAAGAATGAGAATCCTTTAAGAAGGAAACCTATTCTGATAAGAAAACTCATTTTAGCAGACAAAACATTATGCCTGGTTCAAGCACTTAAGGTTTACCTATATGTCACGGCAAACTTCCCAGAAGGTCCGATTTTCCTACACCCTAGCACAAATAGGCAAATGCACACTCCTTTCCTTGGTCACATATTAGGAAAGTAAGTACATCGTTGGCCTTCTTTAGAAATGTCTCTTTTGAAGAAGTCTCTAAATATACAGGGTGGTCATCAGAGGCAGTATTTTTAAAAACATTATCACCATGAGCTCGAACAAATTTAACTACACTGTGTTTCAGTAGGTGGTATGGTTACTCCTATCCCCATAGGCACTACAGTGGAAAACCAGGGGTTTTTCTTGACAGTGATTAATGCTAACCTTTGCTGGGAGAAGGTAGACAGTACTGCAACCAAACCCAGCGTGCTTAGATAAGTCTCTGTAGAACTACATCCTAAAACATAAGTTCATGTTTAGTTTTTGTTCTTTGTTACCAAAACCTGAGGGGTATTTGGAATAACGAATGAGGATTGAAACTTGTGGCTTGACCTCGGACCAGAAATGTTTTTTCTTTGGGGTGTTGGGATTAAAAATTTTGAGCTTCTTTGTAAAGCTCCTTGAGGATGAAACAAGTGACTACACTATCAAAAAACAGGTTTGGAGTCCTCAAAACCCTCCCACTTCCCTGATGAAAAGGCATGGAATTTGGGTGAGGGATCATCCTGCATTGACCAGTAGAAAGTTATGCTTCTTGGTTGTTTGTGCTGGTCTGTTATCGACAATAAGTCAACTTGCGCATGTGCAATAGCCACTTCTGCAATCAGATTTTGATGATGGAAATAACTGGGTAACAGCTTTGCTGAAGATAAGGGAAAGTGCCCTCTTATCTTTGAGTCCATCATATACTCTATCACGTGTTATAATATTTATCATTATGACACAATATCTGGCCAAAAAGACTAACCAGAAGAGAATTCTTTGATAGTTTGGTCACCATGGAGCACTGGTAGACCATGGAAGGTAATCCCTTGAGGACTCAACAGCGACTACCAAAAATAGGTCTTTCGTACGTCAAAACCAGTTTTTTATATTTGAAAACTAGATATGGCTGTGCATTATTGTTACAGTAGTTTAACCTTGCCTCTGGATCACATTTCTGGACTTACAGTTATAGCATATGAGATTTGTTCATACATGAGTTAGGGGTGTTTAGCCACCAGGTAGGAAGAGATTATAAAATGCTTGAAGAGCTAAAAATGGAACTAGTACAGCTAGAGCCTGTAGCATATCTTAAACAGCATTACTCACAGGATACACTGTGGGTGCAGGGGCTATGATGTAGGTAAGATAAGTTATATATGTAATTTCTATAGACTGTTGACTATTTGCAGGTCATATGCGTTCTAAAACACAAATAGTACATGAGTGTGATGAACTCTCCCCTTCTCAGTCAATAAAAATTGGTTCCAGTGGTGGGACTTCACCAAATGAACCATCACAGGTAAGCATATATGTTGAAAGAAATTCTTTAAGACAGTAAACATCATGAGAAAATTCTTAATATTTTATCAGTAATGGATCAGTGTCTCATAAATAAATGTTTTCATCCCATGAGTGTTTCACACAATTTCATTAGAGAAAAGGGATTTTGACAAAGGAAAAATCTATTTCTGAGGAAGGTCCCGTGTCACCCGGTGAAATTCCATTACAGCACGAATTTCTAGGCATAAAATGCTAGATATACCAGAGAAAAGAGCTTTCAGGAAAGCTGGGGTTACTACCCCAGTCGAGCGTCTTCTAGGAAAGACGTCGGTATAAGGAAGGGTGAGTGAAATACCACTACCACGGAAACATACTCAAAAGATCTCTCCTTATCAAAACCCCGAACAGAGCGGTGAGCCGTTACAGCCCCTACACTCAACACCCGCCAGGACGGCGACACCAGCGCCACCTACCTCATTCCATGCTAGCACTAACCCCAGACTTGGCATGTGCAAGAAAAGGGGTGGGGGGGCCATAGGTGAGTCAGGGAGGGTCACCGGGTGACACGGGACCTTCCTCAGAAATAGATTTTTCCTTTGTCAAAATCCCTTTTCTGAGTCCAGTCGTGTCAGCCGGTGAAATAGTGACAGAGAATCATGCCAAGGCTGCAAACTACGAGGAAACTGGGTAATCTGAAGAAAAAAACAAATTCACAAAATAATTTTAATGAGGGAATCTCTTACATGTAGCAAGAAAAACACTAAACCTAAGGTACATCAAAAGACTTAAGACTAGAAAGACAAGGGAGGTCGGCACGACAGGAAGGGGAAAAACCCCAAAAATCATTAAAGAACAAAATTAAAGCATAATTGAAACATACAATGGTGTACACAACTCAAATGGCACATACAATCTTAAAACTACACACATAAACTTAAGCTAAACACATAAGAGATCAAACCAAGATTAATTAAAACATACAGTGTATATACACACATCTGGGGTACATGGAGCCAAATAAAAACTGCCCAGTACCCCACAAGAAAAACAATCATGGCAACATGTCAGATTACAGTTTCCATCAACAGAGACAAAATACATCAATATGAGGAGCAAGGCAGTGAGGCATAATCAACCAGGAGGACAAGCAGAGAAGCAAATGAGGCAGGCGGGTGGGGAAAAGGAGGAAAGGATATGATTGGTTAAGGTGGGGAGATGACACTTCCCACAGCTATGGTAGAAAATTTCAGGGCTTGAGCGATTTTAAATAGTGGCGTTTAAACACTAGAGGTGATTTCCAACCCGTATATTTAGATAACTCTGAGAAATCCATATTATGAAAGTAATTAATGGAAGTAGCAACTGCTCGAATATCATGAACCTTAGGAACTGAATCTGGGTTGGCTTGTTTAATAAAATACAGAATTTGTTGTCTTATACCATTCAGTGAAAGAGTACCACCTTTCTCCCTGATAAAAGAGGACCCGACTTACTCTGTGGAGTTCTTAAAAGGTAAGATTTAAGTGTATGAACTGGACATAAAGACTGGTCTTGTGGAAGGGCACCACCTTCCAAGGAGACCACCTGTCTTGTGGGTCTTCGTTTTTGGCTAAAAATTTAGGATCAGGGGAAAGGAGGACCTCTCCGGAAGGGAGGAAGTTCACAAAATATCACCTCTAGTGAGAGCTGACAGCTCTGAGATTCTAGCACCTGAGGCCAAGCTAATCAGAAATAAAGGTTTTCTTAACAGATCCTGATAAGAGCAATTGAAAGTTATCCATCTCTGATGCTAACTTAAGGACGTCATTGAGAAACCACGTAACGGAATGTGGGCGTGATACTGGTCTCAGACGAGCGCATGCTCTGGGGATGGATGAAAAATAGGAATCTGTAAGGTCGATTTTAAAGCCGTACAGAAATACTTTCTTCAAGGGCTGACTTGGTTGTGGTAATAGTGGCTGGAGCAAGGCCTTTTTCAAACAGTGATCTAAAGAAAGAAACTCCTAAATTAGCTGTCATGATTTTGGCTTCAGATGCTTTTAGGAAGGAGGCTAATTTTTTGACTGCTGAATCATACTGTCTAAGAGTAGAATCTCTTTTATCTGATTCAAAAACAGAGTGTTGACAGGGTCAATGTTTGCTCCTTTTGGGCTGCGAATTTTATAAAGTCCATAAAACTAGGGCATTCTGAATTCTTGAGGAAGCTGACACAGTCTTGGTTTGTACTGTCTGGGTCAGTATGGGCTTGGGAATCCGAAGACTCCGTAATCCCAGTTCCTGAAGAAGAGGGAACCAATTGCTCTTGGCCAATAGGGGGCTACTAGGGCTAGTTGACCTTTGAATGTCCTGAGTTTGTGTAATACTTTCAGCAGTAAATTTATTGGAGGGAAAAGATAAATTTTCTCCCATTTGTTCCAATCTACTGTCATTGCATCCGTGGCGTATGCCTGAGGGTCCAGGTTGGGGGCCACATAACAGGGGAGCTTGAAGTTGCTCTCTGTTGCGAACAGATCCACTTGGAGACCAGGAACCTGGCGGCAAATCCATTTGAAAGATTCCGTCCAGGGACCACTCCGTCTCCAACGGAGTAGTTCCTGGACAGGGAATCCGCCACCACGTTCCGCACCCCGCTAGGTGGGTGGCTGACAGGTGCCAGTCGTGCTTGTTCGCCAGGAGAAGATAGCAACCATTACTTGGTTTACTCGACCTGATTTGGAGCCGCCCCTGTTGATGCAATGAACTACCACTGCGCTGTCCAATACCAACCTGATATGAATCCGGTTGGGGCGGATTTTCTTTAAAGTTAGAAAGACCGCCATAGCTTCCAGGGTGTTTATATGGAACTGCTGAAACATTGTGGACCACGTTCCTTGTACTTTTGTTTTGGTGAATATCCCCAGCCGCTTAGGGAAGCGTCTGTGTGAACAACTAATGCCGGAGGGGAAATTGAAGCGGAACTGACTTGACAGGCCCTGACTGAAGTCCAAGGCCGCAGTCTTGTCTTTAAGATTTGAGGGATGGAGAGACCTTGTCTCTGAGCTTGACATTGGCTCGACTCCGCCACACTCTGTTTATGTCTTTAAGTTTCGCTTTTTAAGAGCAGGTCTGTCACTGAGGCAAATTGAAGAGACCCAAGGACCCTTTCTTGGGATCGGCGGGATGCTGATTGATTTTTTGAGAAATTTTCTGGTGAGAGATGCTATCTCCTTTCCTCTTGGGAGGTGGGAGGGATAGCGTGTGAGAGCAGACAGATCCCACTGGAGACCCAGCCACTGAAACTGGGACTCGGAGTCAGGCGGGACTTTTGTCTGTTCAGTTGAAAACCTAACGATTCCAGGAAGTTGATGACTATGGTCGTAGCCTTCTGACACTCCAGAACTGTTGGTGCCCAAATTATCCAATCGTCCAGGTATGCTGCTAGGGATATCCCTGGACCGGAGTTGTTGAACTACCGTGTCCGCCAGCTTTGGTGAATACCCTGGGCGCAATGTTTAGACCGAAGGGCATGACCCTGAAGGAGTAGGCTTGATTTCCAGTCTGAAACCGAGGAACTGAGAGAAGTTCCGGCGCAATCGACGTGATAGTAAGCGCCTGAAAGATCGATGGAGGTGGTGACGGCTCCACGCCGAAGTAGAGTCCGTACTCTGAGCTATTGTAAGCATGCGAAATTTGTCGCATTTTATGTAGAGATTTAGACGCGACAGATCCAGGATCACTCTTTGCTGATCTGAGTCTTTTTGGGAACAGTGAATAACCTGCCTTGAAATTTTAGGTGCCTTACTTTCTTTATTGCTCGTTTGTTGAGCAATTCTGCCACATAATCCTTTAGGATTGATGAGGGTGGTTGGTAAAACTGGTTAGAGGAGGAGGGTTCCTTGATCCAGCTCCAACCCAGACCTTTGGACACAATGCTGTGTGCCCAAGGGCTGAAGGTCCATTGGTCCCTGAACCAAACAGGCGACCACCTACCTGTGTTTTCTCAGTGGGAGGGAGTGGGTTTGTTCCCTCTACCACGTCCAGGTTTTCCTCTTGGGGTGGTGTTGGGCTTTCCTCTCTGAGGGCCCTGCCTCTTCCCCCCTTGCAACCCTGTTAAGGCCGTGAAAGTAATCCACGGCCCTCGTAGGTGGGGTTGTATGCTGGTGAAGTAACACATAAGAGGCGCAGCAAGGGAATGAGCTGGTTGGACCAGCACATATTGTTGGGGGTGAGCTTTTGAGGTGGAGGACTGTGCTACTGCCGAGACTGGGACGGCTTGGACTACCGCCTGCTGGTGGGGCCTCTTATGTCTCCTAAAACGCTTGCCTCCTCTCGTCTGGGGGCCGCCAGATTCTGGGGTCTTGCGTTTATAGGTGGAAATGCCCCAGCGAGAGCGCAGACTCTGGTTGGCCCTTTGTAGCCTCCGACATAACGTTCTTAACCTCTTCTTCTGGGAAGAGGTTAGGTCCCCAGATCGAGCTCTTTTACGAGCTTGTTAGGCTCGTGACGGATAGTGGCGTTTGCGCAAAGATGAACTTTCTGCATTCCAGTCTGGCCATGATGAAATCAAATAGGTCAGACTGAAAGCCAGCTAACAGGGACTTAGCCAAGACCTGGAAAAAGGGCTCGTCCGCGCAGGAGACGGCAGTGGCTTCTGTGAGGCAGACGGAGTTCAGGGACCGGGCTAGCTTAGTCCGGGCATCAAACTCCGCCTTTAGCAAAGATTCCGGCAGCTTGGGGAGTTGCTCGCTAAACTGTGAGGAAGCACAGAGGGGGTCCAATTTCCCGACCGTGAAAGTGGACGGAGCCTCCATCCAGAACTCGTCACTTGCCGGGAAAACCAGGGAAGTAGGGTCTGTTTCCCTTAGCTGTGGTAACGGATTACCGTCAAAGCACGCCGGGCCGTAGCCAGAGCGACTTTGTTCAAACAAGGAGGGGGAAGTTGTCTCCCAGGGCAAACATAGTGAAGTTGCCCTTGAAAGGAGTCAACTTTGTGTTGTCTGCCTGCCACTCCGTCAGAGTGCGCAGGAGAGCCGACTGAGCTTGGTCCCTGGGGATGATGACAGTCTCCTAGGAACCTTGTCTGAACGAATCCAAGCTTCCTCAGTCAATCTTACGAAACCTGGATATGGGGGCAGAGATCAGGGGAAGAACTCCAATTCCTCCAACCGTCTCGTGCCAAGACCTTCAAGTGTTAAGTTTGCCATCATGTTGGATGGCCGGAGAGCAAAACGCCAAGGGTTACCAGGATCGAAGGCGGGAGGTCCGCAGTGTCGGGGATGACATACTGGGGTTCAGCTGGGGGTGGGTGAGCCATTCCCGCCAGTAAGCGGCATGTTATCATGACTGGCCAACTTTTCGGAGATCTTTGTGGCAAACTTTTGGACATTTGATTAAAGGTCCTCCGGAGAACTTTTGGAAAGCTGATTGGCAAAGGTCTCGCGTCAAAAGGCAGGTTGGCGAGGAGGGCTTGGTTTTGCATGCCCTCTTACTCGCGCGCCTTTGCCGGAGGAACCAGACTTGCTCCCGGAGGCTACAGGTGCTGAGACCTTAGCCTTCGACGGGGAAAGGCGATGCTTTCTTGGAGGACGAGGACTTATAGCCCTTCGCCTTCCATGAAGTCTTCAACTTCAACTTGGGGATAGCTGATGGAGCTCTATCACCCAAGGAGGAAGACTTCACAAAACCTGAAAAAGAGGACAATGAAGAAGCAGGGGAGTCAAAAAAGGGGCCCGCCCCAACAACCTCACTTACCTCACCACTTACCACCTGGTCCTGTTCTGTGTTCATTGGTTCCAGGTTGAGAGTCCATGGCGGCTACATCCTCCGAGACTTCTGAATAAGAGGATATCCACTTGGGGTGGCTGGGTCGCATCCCGGATCTGCTGGATGATGGGGTGGCAAGATCTTCTGGCACTGCGGCCGCCACCCGTGCGCGGGGCAGAGCAGGTCCTCAACCTGCGCGCCGAGGACGTAGGGCTTCCCCGACGGAACATTCCTTCCAAACCCAGCCACCCAGGCCCGGAGGGATTCAAGGCAGACTTCTTGGAAGACTTCGTCCGCCTGAAAGAAAACCAACAATTAGCTAAGGGTGAAAAAACAGTTCGGAAACCACATAAACAAAATTCAAAAATGAGGAGCAAAACGGAGGAAGAATGTCACTTACCGACTCATCCTGGATGGTTGTGCAGAGGCGAAACAAACCTCACAACCATCAGGGTGCCAGACAACCAGGTCATCCAGTCGGACCGCACAACCAGCGTGGGTCCGCACACTACGTGACCGTAAAGTTGTTGCAGGAGGCGGTACACCCGGCTCCTCACAGCGAACAGTCTGTAAGTGGAAAAAGTACATGAACCTACCACCTAAGCAATCTAAAGCTGGAAAGGCCGGGAATTTCAACTGCAACCGGAATACTCCAGTGGAGAAGAAATCCTTATCATAAACTAGGCCAATAAGCTCTAAAATACACAGAGTGGAAGGTAAGACTTTCAGACCCCGGATTCTCCGGGAATGAAGGAGTGAGACAACAGGAACCAACCATAAGGGATTGCCAGTAAAAATAACGGCGGAACCCCAGGCGTAGGACCGGACTCATATATAAAAACTAATGAAAGAGAAAATACTCCTGTAGATAAACAGACTTATCTAAAACAAAATAAAATAAGAACATAAACAAGTGATGGTAAAGCGGAAATACTCCGGAGACCGGAGGATCCGCTCCCTTATATAAATAAATAAAACCTTCTTCACTACTACCCCGCCAGAGAAAAACAAGGTGGGTAAAGATGCTCGTATGTTCATAACATAGGCTGAAGCAAAAATAATAACCGTAGCCGAGTAGCCAAGTAACGGGCGGGGAGGAAAGTGGATAAAGTGTTCGAACACGTTCGAGCTAAACAAACGAATCACCAAACCAACACAGCGATGCTAGGGACTGGATGGGAGGGAGCGAATCCCTCTACCAATAGGAGAAGTCCCTAAACTCGGAGAAAACGCCATTTAGCGTCACCGCACAAGTAGAGCAAGGCTGGAGGGGGGAGGAATGGGTGGAGTAGGGGAGAAAGGTAGGCTACCAGGAAGGAACAGGAGACGGGGAAAACTATAACCCGCTCAACTGCACCACACCCTCCAAGAATGAACTTGATAGGAGGGTGGCCTACTACTAGGGAAGGGGGACACAAGCCTCGATGCCCGACTCCTGCCTAGGCACAGCCTAATAGGGACCTAACCTAATATAGGTTAGAAAAAGGGGGCAGGAGTGCAGGAGGGGAGGAGGAACAACAGGGAGAGAAATTTTGTGCCGAGAACCAACCGGGAACGAGAAGAGGGGCAAGAAGGCGAATAGCCCAGAGGAAACACATCCAAAGAACTCGATTCCCCAAATGGAGGAAGAGGACTAAGGGGCTCACTCTGCCCACCAAAAAACGATCCCGGAGGAAACAGTAACAAAATTCTCTCAACCTGATGGACTCCCCACCCAGGGCAAGGGGATGGAAGCAATAACCTACTCCCACAAAAAAACCATCACACCAAAATAAAAATAAAAATGTGCTCAATAGGAGCGTAGCCTACCCCGGGAAGCGGTTAGATCTGAGGCTGCCGCCACCACCACGAGGAGGTAAAACAAAAAAATAAAAATAAAAAAAAAGAGAGCACCATCTTCAAGAAAAAAAAAAAATAGCCTAATACAGACTAAAATAAAAGGAACCCAACCTGGGGGGGGAACCTGGACGGGCATCCCTCAAAAGGCCTATAGGCCAATGAAATTTAAGTGCTAAATTATCAAAAGGGGGAGCCACCGCAGGAACCCCAGGAAGGAGAACCAGGGGCAAAAAAATATATATAACTATAACGACAATGAGACAACTCCAACAGAAAAGAACAGAAGGAGTCGCCTCAATGATCGACATGGCTGGCTGGGGACGCCGTGGCGTCATAATAAGATCTCAAAATTTATGAAAAATGAGACCAAAACAGCCAAAAAATAGAACAAAACCCCACAAGAAGATGGTACTTAACTTGGAGATGGTAAAGCTGCTCGATGACATGATGAATGCAGGAAAAATCCAAATAATGGAGACGAGCACACAAAAAAAAAGATGATTTCACGTGCTAGAAAATGGAATGAGGTAGGTGGCGCTGGTGTCGCCGTCCTGGCGGGTGTTGAGTGTAGGGGCTGTAACGGCTCACCGCTCTGTTCGGGGTTTTGATAAGGAGAGATCTTTCAGTATGTTTCCGTGGTAGTGGTATTTCACTCACCCTTCCTTATACCGACGTCTTCCTAGAAACG